>NW_019228134.1:0-4110 GCF_002742605.1 Olea europaea var. sylvestris
GTATGAGGGATTTTACCAATTTTTCAAAAAAATGAGCACTTGCATATTTGGAACGCTTGGATAGTCGGGGTACGAAGAATTCAACGTAACTTTTGCACACGGTGTCCTTTTCGGGCCCACAATTACTTTTTGGAAATGTAGCAAACGTTTTGGATTGAACTGAAGACTTTGCCGTGACGTATGAGGAATTTCGGCCATTTTTGGAAAGAATGAGCACATGCATATTTGGAACGCTTGGATAGTCGGCCTACGAAAAATTCAGTGTAACTTTTGCACACGGTATCCGTTTCGGGCCCATTAGTACTTTTTGGAAAAGTAGCAACCGTTTTGGATTGAACTCACAACTTCGTCGTGACGTATGAGGGATTTTAGCGATTTTTTGAAAGAATGAGCACTTGCATATTTGGAACGCTTGGATAGTCGGCGTACGAAGAATTCAGCGTAACTTTTGCACACGGTGTCCGTTTCGGGCCCATAAGTACTTTTTGGAAATGTAGCGACCGTTTTGGATTGAACTTAAGACCTCGTCGTGACATATGAGGGATTTCGGCCATTTTTGGTATGAATGAGCACATGCATATTTGGAAAGCTTGGAAAGTCGGCGTACGAAGAATTGAGCGTAACTTTTGCACACGGTGTCCGTTTCGGGCCCATAAGTACTTTTTCGAAATGTAGCGACCGTTTTGGATTGAACTCACCACTTCGTCGTGACGTATGAGAGATTTTAGCGATTTTTCGAAAGAATGAGCACTTGCATATTTGGAGCGCTTGGACAGTCGGCGTACGAAGAATTCAGCGTAACTTTTGCGCACGGTGTCCGTTTCAGTCCCACAAGTACTTTTTGGAAATGTAGCGACCGCACGGTGTCCGTTTCGGGCCCATAAGTACTTTTTCGAAATGTAGCGACCGTTTTGGATTGAACTCACAACTTTATCGTGACGTATGAGGGATTTTAGCGATTTTTCAAATGAATGAGCACTTGCATATTTGGAACGCTTGGATAGTCAGCGTACAAAGAATTCAGCGCAACTTTTGCACACGGTGTCCGTTTTGGGCCCACAAGTACTTTTTGGAAATGTTGCGAACGTTTTGGATTGAACTTAAGACTTTGTCGTGACGTATGGGGAATTTCAGCCATGTTTGGAGAGAATGAGCACTTGCATATTTGGAACGCTTGGATAGTCGGCGTACGAAGAATTCTGCGTAACTTTTGCACACGGTATCCGTTTCGGGCCCATAAGTACTTTTTGGAAATGTAGCGACCGTTTTGGATTGAACTCACAACTTCTCCTTGACGTATGATGGATTTTAGCGATTTTTCGAAAGAATGAGCACTTGCATATTTGGAACGCTTGGATAGTCGGCGTACGAAGAATTCAGCATAACTTTTGCACACGGTGTCCGTTTCGGGCCTATGAGTACTTTTTGCAAATGTAGCGACCGTTTTGGATTGAACTCAAGACTTCATCGTGACGTATGAGGGATGTCGATGATTTTTCAAAAGAATAAGCGCTCGCATATTTGGAACGCTTGGATAGTCGGCGTACGAAGAATTCAGCGTAACTTTTGCGCACGGTGTCCGTTTTGGGCCCATAAGTACTTTTTGGAAATGTAGCGACCGTTTTGGATTGAACTCACGACTTCATCGTGACGTATGAGGGATTTCGGCCATTTTTCGAAAGAATGAGCGCTTGCATATTTGGAACGCTTGGATAGTCGGCGTACGAAGAATTGAGCGTAACTTTTGCACACGGTATCCGTTTCGGGCCCATAAGTACTTTTTGGAAATGTAGCAACCGTTTTGGATTGAACTCACAACTTCGTCATGACGTATGAGGGATTTTAGCGATTTTTCGAAAGAATGAGCACTTGCATATTTGGAACGCTTGGATAGTCGGCGTACGAAGAATTCAGCGCAACTTTTGCACGCGCTGTCCGTTTCGGGCCCACAAGTACTTTTTGGAAATGTAGCGAACGTTTTGGATTGAACTGAAGACTTTGTCGTGACGTATGAGGAATTTCGGCCATGTTTGGAAAGAATGAGCACTTGCATATTTGGAACGCTTGGATAGTCGGCGTACGAAGAATTGAGCGTAACTTTTGCACACGGTGTCCGTTTCGGGCCCATAAGTACTTTTTGGAAATGAAGCGACAGTTTTGGATTGAACTCACAACTTCGTCGTGACGTATGAGAGATTTTAGCGATTTTTCGAAAGAATGAGCACTTGCATATTTGGAACGCTTGGATAGTCGGCGTACGAAGAATTCAGCGTAACTTTTGCGCACGGTGTCCGTTTCGGGCCCACAAGTACTTTTTGGAAATGTAACGACCGTTTTGGATTGAACTTAAGACTTCGTCATTACGTATGAGGGATTTCGGCCATTTTTGGAAAGAATGAACACATGCATATTTAGAACGCTTGGATAGTCAGCGTACGAAGAATTGAGCGTAACTTTTGCACAGGGTGTCCGTTTCGGGCCCATAAGTACTTTTTGGAAATGTCGCGACCGTTTTGGATTGAACTCACAACTTCTCCTTGACGTATGAGAGATTTTAGAGATTTTTCGAAAGAATGAGCACTTGCATATTTGGAACGCTTGGATAGTCGGCGTACGAAGAATTGAGCGTAACTTTTGCCCACGGTGTCCGTTTCGGGCCCATAAGTACTTTTGGAAATGTAGCGACCGTTTTGGATTGAACTCACGACTTCGTCGTGACGTATGAGGGATTTCGGCCATTTTTCGAAAGAATGAGCGCTTGCATATTTGGAACGCTTGGATAGTCGGCGTACGAAGAATTGAGCGTAACTTTTGCACACGGTGTCCGTTTCGGGCCCATTAGTACTTTTGGAAATGTAGCGATCGTTTTGGATTTAACTCACGACTTTGTCGTGACGTATGAGGGATTTCGGCCATTTTTCAAAAGAATGAGCGCTTGCTTATTTGGAACGCTTGGATAGTCGACGTACGAAGAATTGAGCGTAACTTTTGCACACGGTGTCCGTTTCGGGCCCATAAATACTTTTTGGAAATGTAGCGACCGTTTTGGATTGAACTCACGACTTCGTCGTGACGTATGAGGGATTTCGGCCATTTTTCGAAAGAATGAGCGCTTGCATATTTGGAACGCTTGGATAGTCGGCGTACGAAGAATTGAGCGTAACTTTTGCACACGGTGTTTGTTTCGGGCCCATAAGTACTTTCTGGAAATGTAACGATCGTTTTGGATTGAACCCACAACTTCTACTTGACGTATGAGGGATTTTAGCGATTTTTCGAAATAATGAGCACTTGCATATTTGGAACTCTTGGATAGTCAGCGTACGAAGAATTCAGCGTCCCTTTTGCACACGGTGTCCGTTTCGGGCCCATAAGTACTTTTTGGAAATGTAGCGATCGTTTTGGATTGAACTCACGAATTCATCGTGACGTACGAGGGATTTCGGTAATTTTTCGAAAGAATGAGCGCTTAAATATTTGGAACGCTTGGATAGTCGGCGTACGAAGAATTCAGCGTAACGTTTGGACACGGGTTCCGTTTCGAAACCATAAGTACTTTTTGGAAATGTAGCGATCCTTTTGGATTGAACTCACAACTTCGTCGTGACGTATGAGGGATTTTAGCGATTTTTCGAAAGAATGAGCACTTGCATATTTGGAACGCTTGGATAGTCGGCGTACGAAGAATTCAGCGTAACGTTTGGACACGGGTTCCGTTTCGAAACCATAAGTACTTTTTGGAAATGTTGCGACCGTTTTGGATTGAACTCAAGACTTCATCGTGACGTACGAGGGATTTCGGTAATTTTTCGAAAGAATGAGCGCTTAAATATTTGGAACGCTTGGATAGTCGGCGTATGAAGAATTGAGCGTAACTTTTGCACACGGTGTCCGTTTCGGGCCCATAAGTACTTTTTGGAAATGTAGCGACCGTTTTGGATTGAACTCAACACTTCTTCGTGACGTATGAGGGATTTCGGCGATTTTTCGAAAGAATGAGGGCTTGCATATTTGGAACGCTTGGATGGTCGGCGTACGAATAATTGAGCGTAACTTTTGCACACGGTGTCCGTTTCGGGCCCATAAGTACTTTTTGGAAATGTAGCGACC
>NW_019228135.1:0-4110 GCF_002742605.1 Olea europaea var. sylvestris
TTAGAAAAATGGTTGAATTTCCTCATACGTCACGACGATGTCGTGAGTTCAATCCAAAACGGTCGCTACATTTCCGAAAAGTAATTATTGGCCCAAAACGGACACCGTGTGCAAAAGTTACGCTCAATTCTTCGTACGCCGATTCTCCAAGCGTTCCAAAAATGCAAGTGCTCATTCTTTAGAAAAATGGCCGAAATCCCTCATACGTCACGACGACGTCTTGAGTTCAATCCAAACCGGTCGCTACATTTCGAAAAAGTACTTATGGGACCAAAACGGACACCGTGTACAAAAGTTATGTCAATTCTTCATACGCTGACTCTCCAAGCGTTCCAAATATGCAAGTGCTTTTTCTTTAGAAAAATGGTTGAAATCCCTCTTACGTCACGACAAAGTCATGAGTTCAATCCAAAACGGTCGCTACATTTTCGAAAAATAATTACGGGACCAAAACGGACACCGTGTGCAAAAGTTACGCTCAACTCTTCGTACGCCGACTCTCCAAGCTTTCCAAATATGCAAGTACTCATTCTTTAGAAAAATGGCCAAAATCCCTAATACGTCACGGCGAAGTCATGAGTTCTATCCAAAACGGTCGCTACATTTCCGAAAAGTACTTATGGGCCCAAAACGGACACCGTGTGCAAAAGTTACGCTCAATTATTCGTACGTCGATTCTCCAAGCGTTCCAAAAATGCAAGTGCTCATTCTTTAGAAAAATGGCCAAAATCCATCATACGTTATGAGGAAGTCATCACTTCAATCCAAAACGGTCGCTACATTTCCAAAAATTACTTACGGGCCCAAAACGGGTGCGCGACTATCCAAGCGTTCCTAATATGCAAGTGCTCATTCTTTCGAAAAATGGCTGAAATCACTCATACATCACGAAGAAGTGGTGAGTTCAATCTAAAACGATCGCTACACTTTCGAAAAGTACTTATGGGCTCAAAATGGACACCGTGTGCAAAAGTTACGCCCAATTCTTCGTACGCCGACTCTCCAAGCGTTCCAAAAATGTAAGTGCTCATTCTTTAGAAAAATGGCCAAAATCCCTCATACGTCACGAGGAAGTCATGAGTTCAATCCAAAACGGTCGCTACATTTTTGAAAAATACTTACGGGCCCAAAACGGACACCGTGTGCAAAACTAACACTCAATTCTTCGCACGCCGACTATCCAAGCGTTCCAAATATGCAAGTGCTCATTCTTCCAAAAAAAGGCTGAAATCCCTCATACATCATGAAGAAGCGGTGAGTTCAATCCAAAACGATCGCTACATTTTCGAAACGTACTTATGGGCCCAAAATGGACACCGTGTGCAAAAGTTACTCTCAATTCTTCGTACGCCGACTCTCCAAGCGTTCCAAATATGCAAGTACTCTTTCTTTAGAAAAATGGTCGAAATCCCTCATACGTCATGACAAAGTCATGAGTTCAATCCAAAACGGTCGCTACATTTCCGAAAAGTACTTATGGGCCCAAAACGGACACCGTGTGCAAAAGTTACGCTCAATTCTTCGTACGCCGACTCTCCAAGCGTTCCAAAAATGCAAGTGCTCATTCTTTAGAAAAATGGCCGAAATCCCTCATACGTCACGACGACGTCTTGAGTTCAATCCAAACCGGTCGCTACATTTCCAAAAATTACTTACGGGCCCAAAACAGGTGCGCGACTATCCAAGCGTTCCTAATATGCAAGTGCTCATTCTTTCGAAAAATGGCTGAAATCCCTCATACATCACGAAGAAGTGGTGAGTTCAATCCAAAACGATCGCTACATTTTCGAAAAGTACTTATGGGCTCAAAATGAACACCGTGTGCAAAAGTTACGCTCAATTCTTCGTACGCCGACTCTCCAAGCGTTCCAAAAATACAAGTGCTCATTCTTTAGAAAAATGGCCAAAATCCCACATACGTCACGAGGAAGTCATGAGTTCAATCCAAAACGGTCGCTAGATTTCCGAAAAATACTTACGGGCCCAAAACGGACACCGTGTGCAAAAGTTACGCTCAATTCTTCGTACGCCGACTATCCAAGCGTTCCAAATATGCAAGTGCTCATTCTTCCAAAAAAAGGCTGAAATCCCTCATACATCATGAAGAAGCGGTGAGTTCAATCCAAAACGATCGCTACATTTTCGAAAAGTACTTATGGGCCCAAAAGGGACACCGTGTGCAAAAGTTACTCTCAATTCTTCGTACGCCGACTCTCCAAGCATTCCAAATATGCAAGTACTCTTTCTTTAGAAAAATGGTCGAAATCCCTCATACGTCACGACAGAGTCATGAGTTCAATCCAAAACGGTCGCTACATTTCCGAAAAGTACTTATGGGCCCAAAACGGACACCGTGTGCAAAAGTTACGCTCAATTCTTCGTACGCCGACTCTCCAAGCGTTCCAAAAATGCAAGTGCTCATTCTTTAGAAAAATGGCCGAAATCCCTCATACGTCACGACGACGTCTTGAGTTCAATTCAAACCGGTCGCTACATTTCGAAAAAGTACTTATGGGACCAAAACGGACACCGTGTACAAAAGTTACGCTCAATTCTTCGTACGCTGACTCTCCAAGCGTTCCAAATATGCAAGTGCTTTTTCTTTAGAAAAATGGTCGAAATCCCTCTTACATCACGGCAAAGTCATGAGTTCAATCCAAAACGGTCGCTACATTTTCGAAAAATAATTACGGGACCAAAACGGACACCGCGTGCAAAAGTTACGCTCAACTCTTCGTACGCCGACTCTCCAAGCTTTCCAAATATGCAAGTACTCATTCTTTAGAAAAATGGCCAAAATCCCTAATACGTCACGGCGAAGTCATGAGTTCTATCCAAAACGGTCGCTACATTTCCGAAAAGTACTTATGGGCCCAAAACGGACACCATGTGCAAAAGTTACGCTCAATTCTTCATACGTCGATTCTCCAGGCGTTCCAAAAATGCAAGTGCTCATTCTTTAGAAAAATGGCCAAAATCCCTCATACGTCATGAGGAAGTCATCACTTCAATCCAAAACGGTCGCTACATTTCCAAAAATTACTTACGGGCCCAAAACAGGTGCACGACTATCCAAGCGTTCCTAATATGCAAGTGCTCATTCTTTCGAAAAATGGTTGAAATCCATCATACATCACGAAGAAGTGGTGAGTTCAATCCAAAACGATCGCTACATTTTCGAAAAGTACTTATGGGCCCAAAATGGACACCGTGTGCAAAAGTTACTCTCAATTCTTCGTACGCCGACTCTCCAAGCGTTCCAAATATGCAAGTACACTTTCTTTAGAAAAATGGTCAAAATCCCTCATACGTCACGACAAAGTCATGAGTTCAATCCAAAACGGTCGCTATATTTTCGAAAAATAATTACGGGACCAAAACGGACACCGTGTGCAAAAGTTACGCTCAACTCTTCGTACGCCGACTCTCCAAGCTTTCCAAATATGCAAGTGCTCATTCTTTAGAAAAATGGCCAAAATCCCTAATACGTCACGGCG
The DNA here is from genome assembly GCF_002742605.1 of Olea europaea var. sylvestris. Lineage (NCBI taxonomy): Eukaryota > Viridiplantae > Streptophyta > Magnoliopsida > Lamiales > Oleaceae > Olea > Olea europaea. The sequence goes on from NW_019228135.1 coordinate 3,498, forward strand.
AAGTCATGAGTTCTGTCCAAGACGGTCGCTACATTTCCGAAAAGTACTTATGGGCCCAAAACGGACACCGTCTGCAAAAGTTACGCTTAATTCTTCGTACGTCGATTCTCCAAGCGTTCCAAAAATGCAAGTGCTCATTCTTTAGAAAAATGGCCAAAATCCCTCATACGTCATGAGGAAGTCATCACTTCAATCCAAAACGGTCGCTACATTTCCAAAAATTACTTACGGGCCCAAAACGGACACCGTGTGCAAAAGGACCGCTCAATTTTTCGTACGCGACTATCCAAGCGTTCCTAATATGCCAGTGCTCATTCTTTCGAAAAATGGATGAAATCCCTCATACATCACGAAGAAGTGGTGAGTTCAATCCAAAACGATCGCTACATTTTCGAAAAGTACTTATGGGCTCAAAATGGACACCGTGTGCAAAATTTACGCTCAATTCTTCGTACACCGACTCTCCAAGCGTTCCAAAAATGCAAGTGCTCAATCTATAGAAAAACGGCCAAAATCCCTCATACGTCACAAGGAAGTCATGAGTTCAATCCAAAACGGTCGCTACATTTTTGAAAAATACTTACGGGCCCAAAACGGACACCGTGTGCAAAAG
>NW_019228136.1:0-4109 GCF_002742605.1 Olea europaea var. sylvestris
TTTTAGACCATTCCGACACAGTCGAGAAAAATGAAGAAATTGCCCCGGCGCGGTTTTTGTTTCCGATCAACCAATCAAATTTTGGCCCATTCCGACATCGTCGCGAAAAATGACAAAATTTCCCCGGCGCGATTTTTGTTCCAGATCAACCTCTCAAATTTTAGCCCATTCCGACACCGACGCAAAAAAGGTTGAAATTGCCCCCGGAGCGATTTTTGTTTTCGATCAACTTGTCAAATTTTAGCCAATTCAGACACAGTCGCGAAAAATTACGAAATTCCCCCGTCGCGATTTTTGTTTCCGATCAACCTCTCAAATTTTAGCCCATTCCGACATCGTCGCGAAAAATGACAAAATTACCCCGGCGCGATTTTTGTTTCCGATCAACCTCTCAAATTTTAGCCCATTCCGACATCGTCGCGAAAAATGACAAAATTACCCCGGCGCGATTTTTGTTTCCGATCAACCTCTCAAATTTTAGCCCATTCCGACATCGTCGCGAAAAATGACAAAATTACCCCGGCGCGATTTTTGTTTCCGATCAACCTCTCAAATTTTAGCCCATTCCGACATCGTCGCGAAAAATGACAAAATTACCCCGGCGCGATTTTTGTTTCCGATCAACCTCTCAAATTTTAGCCCATTCCGACATCGTCGCGAAAAATGACAAAATTACCCCGGCGCGATTTTTGTTTCCGATCAACCTCTCAAATTTTAGCCCATTCCGACATCGTCGCGAAAAATGACAAAATTACCCCGGCGCGATTTTTGTTTCCGATCAACCTCTCAAATTTTAGCCCATTCCGACACAGTCGCGAAAAATTACGAAATTGCCCCGGCGCGATTTTTGTTTCCGATCAACCAGTCAAATTTTAGCGCGTTCCGATATCGTTGCGAAAAATGTCAAAATAGCCCCCGGGGCGATTTTTGTTTCGGATCAACCTGTCAAATTTTAGCCAATTCCGACACAGTTGCGAAAAATGACGAAATTCTCCTTGCGCGGTTTTTGTTCCTGATCAACCTGTCTAATTTGAGCCCATTCCGACACAGTCGCGAAAAACGACGAAATTGCCCCCGACGCGATTTTTGCTTCCGATCAACCTGTCAAATTTTAGCCAATTCCGACACAGTCGCGAAAAATGACGAAATTGACCCCGGCTCGATTTTTGTTTCCGATCAACCCGTCAAATTTTAGCCCATTCCTACACAGTCGTGAAAAATGACGAAATTGCCCCAGCGTGGTTTTTTGTTTCCGATCAACTTGTCAAATTTTAGCCCGTTCCGACACAGTCGCGAAAAATGACGTAATTGTCGTCGATGTGATTTTTGTTTCCGATCAACCTGTCAAATTTTAGCCCATTCCGACACAGTCGCGAAAAATGACGGAATTGACCCTGCTTCGATTTTTATTTCCGATCAACCAGTCAAATTTTAGCCCATTTCGACACAGTCGAGAAAAAGGAAGAAATTGCCCCTGCGTGATTTTTGTTTCCTATCAACCTGTCAAATTTTAGCCCATTCCGACGCAGTCGCGAAAAATGACGGAATTGACCCTGCTTCGATTTTTATTTCCGATCAACCAGTCAAATTTAGCCCATTTCGACACAGTCGAGAAAAAGGAAGAAATTGCCCCTGCGTGATTTTTGTTTCCTATCAACCTGTCAAATTTTAGCCCATTCCGACACCGTCCCGAAAAATGACGATATTGCCCCCGGCGCGATTTTTGTTTCCGATCAACCTGTTAAATTTTAGCCCATTCCGACACAGTCATAAAAATGACGAAATTGTCCCCGACGCGATTTTTGTTTCCTAGCAACCTGTCAAATTTTAGCCCATTCCGACACAGTCGCGAAAAGTGACGAAATTGTCCTCGACGCGATTTTTGTTTCCGATCAACTTATCAAATTTTAGCCCATTCCGACACAGTCGCGAAAAATGACGAAATTGCCCCTACCTCGATTTATTTTTTCCGATCAACCAGCCAAATTTTAGCCCATTTCGACACAGTCGAAAAATATGACGAAATTGCCCCAGGCAGGATTTTTTTTTCCTATCAACCTGTCAAATTTTAGCCCATTCCGACATAGTCGCGAAAAATGACAAAATTGCCCCCGGAGCGGTTTTTGTATCCGATCAACCTGTCAAATTTTAGCCCATTTCGACACAGTTGCGAAAAATGACGAAATTACCCCCGGCGCAGTTTTTGTTCCGGATCAACCTCTCAAATTTTAGCCCATTCCGACACCGTCGCGAAAATGGTCGAAATTGCCCCCGTCGCGATTTTTGTTTTCGATCAACTTGTTAAATTTTAGCCAATTCCGACACAGTCGTGAAAAATGACGAAATTGCCCATGCCGCGGTTTTTAATTCCGATCAACCAGTGAAATTTTAGCCCATTTCAACACAGTCGAGAAAAATGACGAAATTGCCCCCGGCGCGATTTTTGTTTCCGATCAACCTGTCAAATTTTAGCCCATTCCGACACAGTCGCGAAAAATGACGAAATTGCCCCCGGCGCGGTTTTTGTTTCCGAATAACCTGCCAAATTTTAGTCCATTTCGACACAGTTGAGAAAAATGACGAAATTGCCCCCGGCGCAGTTTTTGTTTCCGATCAACCTGTCAAATTTTAGCCCATTCCGGCACAGTCGCGAAAAATGACGAAATTGCCCCTGCCTCGATTTTTACTTCCGATCAACCAATCAAATTTTAGCCCATTTCGACAGAGTCGAGAAAAATCACGAAATCGCCCTAGGCGCGATTTTTGTTTCCTATCAACCTGTCAAATTTTAGCCCATTCCGACACAGTCGCGAAAAGTGACGAAATTGCCCCGGCGCGGTTTTTGTTTCCGATCAACCTGTCAAATTTTAGCCCATTTCGACACAGTTACGAAAAATGACGAAATTACCCCGGCGCAGTTTTTGTTCCGGATCAACCTCTCAAATTTTAGCCCATTCCGACATCGTCGCGAAAAAGGTCGAAATTGCCCACGGCGCGATTTTTGTTTACGATCAACTTGTCAAATTTTAGCCAATTCCGACACAATCGCGAAAAATGACGAAATTGCCCCCGACGGGATTTTTGTTTCCGATCAACCAGTCAAATTTTAGCCCATGTCGACACGGTCGAAAAAATGACGAAATTGCCCCCGGTGCGATTTTTGTTTCCGATCAACCTGTCAAATTTTAGCCCATTCTGACACAGTCGCGAAAAATGACGAAATTGGCCCCGACGCGATTTTGTTTCCCATCAACTTGTCAAATTTTAGCCCATTCTGACACAGTCGCGAAAAATGACGAAATTGGCCCCGACGCGATTTTGTTTCCCATCAACTTGTCAAATTTTAGCCCATTCCGCCACAGTCGCGAAAATTGACGAAATTGCCCCTGCCTCGATTTTTATTTCAGATCAACCATTCAAATTTTAGCCCATTTAGACACAATCGAGAAAAATGACGAAATTGCCCCCGGCGCGATTTTTGTTTCCGATCAACCTGTCAAATTTTAGCCCATTCCGACACAGTCGCGAAAAATGACGAAATTGCCCGTGCCTCGGTTTTTATTTCCGATCAACCAATCAAATTTTAGCCCATTTCGACAGAGTCGAGTAAAATCACGAAATCGCCCCCGGCGCGATTTTTGTTTCCTATCAACCTGTCAAATTTTAGCCCATTCCGACACAGTCGCGAAAAATGACGAAATTGTCCCCGAAGCGATTTTTGTTTCCGATCAACCTGTCAAATTTTAGCACATTCTAACACAGTCGCGAAAAATGACGAAATTGCCCCGGCGCGGATTTTGTTTCCGGATCAACCTCTTAAATTTTAGCCCATTCCGACATCGTCGCAAAAAAGGTTGAAATTGCCCCCGGCGCGATTTTTGTTTTCGATCAACTTGTCAAATTTTAGCCAATTCCGACACAGTCGCGAAAAATGACGAAATTGCCCCCGACGCGGTTTTTGTTTCCGATCAACCAGTCAAATTTTAGCCCATTTCGACAAAGTCGAAAAAAATGACGAAATTGCCTCCGGCGCGATTTTTGTTTCCTATCAACCTGTCAAATTTTAGCCCATTTCGACACAGTAGCGAAAAATGACGAAATTGTCCCCG
>NW_019228137.1:0-4109 GCF_002742605.1 Olea europaea var. sylvestris
TTTCGAAAAATGGCAAAAATCCCTCGTACGTCACGACGAAGTGGTGAGTTCAATCCAAAACGGTCGCTACATTTCCAAAAAGTCCTTATGGACCTAAAACGGACATCGCTTGCAAAAGTTACGCTCAATTCTTCGTACGTCGACAATCCAAGCGTTCCAAATATGCAGGTGCTCATTCTTTCGAAAAATGGCCAAAATCCCTCGTACGTCACGATGAAGTTGTGGGGTCAATCCAAAACGGTCGCTACATTTCCAAAAAGTTCTTACAGGCCCAAAACGGACACCGTGTGCAAAAGTTACGCTCAATTCTTCGTCCGTCGACTCTCCAAGCGTTCTAAATATGCAAGTGCTCATTCTTTCGAAAAATCGCCAAAATCCCTCGTACGTCACGACGAAGTGGTGAGTTCAATCCAAAACGGTCGCTACATTTCCAAAAAGTTCTTACAGGCCCAAAACGGACACCGTGTGCAAAAGTTACGCTCAATTCTTCGTCCGTCGACTCTCCAAGCGTTCTAAATATGCAAGTGCTCATTCTTTCGAAAAATCGCCAAAATCCCTCGTACGTCACGACGAAGTGGTGAGTTCAATCCAAAACGGTTGCTACATTTCCAAAAAGTTCTTATAGGCCCAAAACGGACACCGTGTGCAAAAGTTACGATCAATTCTTCGTCCGCCGACTCTCCAAGCGTTCTAAATATATAATCACTCATTCTTTCGAAAAATGGCAAAAATCTCTCATACGTCACGACGAAGTGGTGAGTTCAATCCAAAACGGTCGCTACATTTCCAAAAAGTACTTATGGACCCAAAACGGACATCGTGTGCAAAAGTTAAGCTCAATTCTTTGTACGTCGACAATCCAAGCGAAGTGCTCATTCTTTCGAAAAATGGCCAAAATCCCTCGTACGTCACGATGAAATTGTGTGGTCAATCCAAAACGGTCGCTACATTTCCAAAAAGTACTTATGGGCCCAAAACGGACACCGTGTGCAAAAGTTACGCTCAATTCTTCGTACGCCGGCAATCCAAGCGTTCCAAATATGCAAGTGCTCATTATTTTAAAAAATGACCAAAATCTCTCATACGTCACGACGAAGTGGTGAGTTCAATCCAAAACGGTCGCTACATTTCCAAAAAGTACTTATGGGCCCAAAACGGACACCGTGTGCAAAAGTTACGCTCAATTCTTCGTACGCCGGCAATCCAAGCGTTCCAAATAGGCAAGTGCTCATTATTTTAAAAAATGACCAAAATCTCTCATACGTCACGACGAAGTGGTGAGTTCAATCCAAAACGGTCGCTACATTTCCAAAAAGTTCTTATGGGCCCAAAACGGACGCCGTGTGCAAAAGTTACACTCAATTCTTCGTCCGCTGACTCTCCAAGCGTTCTAAATATACAAGCACTCATTCCTTTGAGAAATGGCCAAAATCACTCGTACGTCACGACGAAGTCGTGGGTTCAATCCAAAACGGTCGCCACATTTCCAAAAAGTACTTATGGGCCCAAAACGGACACCGTGTGCAAAAGTTACGCTCAATTCATCATCCGCCGACTCCCCAAGCGTTCTAAATGTGCAAGTGCTCATTCTTTCGAAAAATCACCAAAATCCCTCGTATGTCACGATGAAGTGGTGAGTTCAATCCAAAACGGTCGCTACATTTCCAAAAAGTACTTATGGGCCCAAAACGGACACCGTGTGCAAAAGTTACGCTCAATTCATCATCCGCCGACTCCCCAAGCGTTCTAAATGTGCAAGTGCTCATTCTTTCGAAAAATCACCAAAATCCCTCGTATGTCACGATGAAGTGGTGAGTTCAATCCAAAACGGTCGCTACATTTCCAAAAAGTACTTATGGGCCCAAAACGGACACCTTGTGCAAAAGTTACGCTCAATTATTCGTATGCCGACAATCCAAGCGCTCCAAATATGCAAGTGCTCATTCTTTCCAAAAATCACCGAAATCCCTCATACGTCACGATGAAGTGGTGAGTTCAATCCAAAACGGTCGCTACATTTCCAAAAAGTTCTTATGGGCCCAAAATGGACAGCATGTGCAAAAGTTACGCTCAATTCATCATCCGCCGACTCCCCAAGCGTTCTAAATGTGCAAGTGCTCATTCTTTCGAAAAATCACCAAAATCCCTCGTATGTCACGATGAAGTGGTGAGTTCAATCCAAAAAGGTTGCTACATTTTCAAAAAGATCTTACGGGCCCAAAACGGACACCGGGTGCAAAAGTTACGCTCAATTTTTCGTCCACGAACTCTCCGAGCATTCTAAATACGCAAGTGCTCATTCTTTAGAAAAATCGCCAAAATCACTCATACGTCATGACGAAGTGGTGAGTTCAATCCAAAACGGTCGCTACATTTCCAAAAAGTTCTTATGGGCCCAAAACGGACACCGGGGGCAAAAGTTACGCTCAATTCTTCGTCCGCCGACTCTCCAAGCATTCTAAATATGCAAGTGCTCATTCTTTCAAAAAATAGCCGAAATCCACCATACGTCACGACGAAGTGGTGAGACCAATCCAAAACGGTCGCTACATTTCCAAAAAGCACTTATGGGCCCAAAACGAACACCGAGTGCAAAAGTTACGCAGAATTCTTCGTACGCCGACAATCCAAGCGATCCAAATATGCAAGTGCTCATTCTTTCAAAAAATAGCCGAAATCCACCATACGTCACGACGAAGTGGTGAGACCAATCCAAAACGGTCGCTACATTTCCAAAAAGCACTTATGGGCCCAAAACGAACACCGTGTGCAAAAGTTACGCTCAATTCTTCGTCCGCCGACTCTCCAAGCATTCTAAATATGCAAGTGCTCATTCTTTAGAAAAATCACCAAAATCCCTCGTACGTCATGATGAAGTGGTGAGTTCAACCCAAAATGGTTGCTACATTTCCAAAAAGTTCTCATGGGCCCAAAACGGACACCGTGTGCAAAACTTATGCTCAATTCTTCGTACGCCGACAATCCAAGCGTTCCAAATATGCTAGAGCTCATTCTGTCGAAAAATGACCGAAATCCCTCCTACGTCACGGCGAAATGGTGAGTTCAATCCAAAACGGTCGCTACATTTCCAAAAAGTTCTTATAGGCCCAAAACGGACACCGTGCGCAAAAGTTACGCTCAATTCTTCGTCCGCCGACTCTCCAAGAGTTCTAAATATATAATCACTCATTCTTTCGAAAAATGGCAAAAATCCCTCGTACGTCACGACGAAGTGGTGAGTTCAATCCAAAACGGTCGCAACATTTCCAAAAAGTACTTATGGACACAAAACGGACATCGTGTGCAAAAGTTACTCTCAATTCTTCGTACGTCGACAATCCAAGCGTTCCAAATATGCAAGTGCTCATTCTTTCGAAAAATGGCCAAAATCCCTCGTACGTCATGATGAAATTGTGTGGTCAATCCAAAACGGTCGCTACATTTCCAAAAAGTATTTATCGGCCCAAAACGGACACTGTGTACAAAAGTTACGTTCAATTCTTCGTACGCTGGCAATCCAAGCGTTCCAAATATACAAGTGTTCATTCTTTTAAAAAATGGCCAAAATCCCTCATACGTCACGACGAAGTGGTGAGTTCAATTCAAAACGGTCGCTACATTTCCAAAAAGTACTTATGGGCCCAAAACGGACACCGTGTGCAAAAGTTACACTCAATTCTTCGTCCGTCGACTCTCCAAGCGTTCTAAATATGCAAGTGCTCATTCTGTCGAAAAGTCGCCAAAATCCCTCGTACGTCACGACGAAGTGGTGAGTTCAATCCAAAACGGTCGCTACATTTCCAAAAAGTTCTTATGGGCCCAAAACGGACGCCGTGTGCAAAAGTTACGCTCAATTCTTCGTCCGCTGACTCTCCAAGCGTTCTAAATATACAAGCACTCATTCCTTCGAGAAATGGCCAAAATCACTCGTACGTCACGACGAAGTCGTGGGTTCAATCCAAAACGGTCGCCACATTTCCAAAAAGTACTTATGAGCCCAAAACGGACGCCTTGTGCAAAAGTTATGCTCAATTCTTCGTACGCCGACAATCCAAGCGTTCCAAATATGCAAGTGCTCATTCTTTCTAAAAATCGCCGAAATCACTCAT
>NW_019228138.1:0-4108 GCF_002742605.1 Olea europaea var. sylvestris
CAGGTTCAACAAGCAATCCATGGAAGTGGAAAAAATATTTGATGATGCGGCACTCATGGCCATATTAGCAGGACTAAGGCCCATAATGAGATTTTGGTGGTCAATACACGAGGACGGTCCAAGGACTTATCACGAGTTCCTAAACCAAGCTGAGAAATACATAAGTGCTAAAGAAGCAACCTCTGACCAAGAGGAAGCGAGATGCGAAACCGACCTCAACAATACGGTGAAGGAGAAAAAACCAAGTCGCAGTCCCCAGCCTGAAAGAAGAAAGAATGGACAACTACCTACGAGTTGTAAGGAAAGAACTTGAAAGGTCCAACACCACCCAAGTCAAACAAATTCCTCGATCTCAGAATGGTCACGCCGATGCACTAGCCCGCCTAGCCACCAGTGAGGGAATTGAAGAGTTCAATAGCATCCCCATGGGAAAAATATCCCTACCATCCACCGAGCTGGTCGAAGTGGTCCTTATGATGATAGACCCCAAACCAACCTGGTAGGACGAGATCATCGCCTACCTAAAAATCGGGAAATGTCCTTAAAACTCTACAGAGGCTAGAAAGCTCTAAATCATGTCGGCCAGGTACACACTCATGGACAATGTACTATACAAGCGGGGATATTCTACACTTCGTTAAGGTGTTTGAACAAAGAAGAAGCTCAGCACACCCAGCAAGACGTTCATGAAGGAATATGTGAAAACCATTTAGGTGGGCTCTCACTAGCCCACAAGATCATACGACAACGATACTTCTGGCCTGCAATAAGACGTGATTCCCTTGAATTTGTCAAAAGATGCAACAAGTGCCAGCACCTCGCCCCCATCATAAATACTCCATCGCGCGAACTGAAACCAGTAACAGCACCTTAGCCCTCTGCCAAATAGGGGGTCGACCTAATTGGACCTATGCTCATTGGAAAAAGAGGTGTAAAATTTACCATCGTCACAGTTGATTACTTCACCAAATGGGCCGAGGCAGAGCCACTTGCAAGATCACCGAACAAAAAACAACCGACTTTTTGTAGAAATCAATCATCTGCAAGTTCGACATACCTCACTCCATTGTTACGGACAATGGAAAATAGTTCGACAACGCATGACTTTCAGATTTCTGTGAAGAGTTTGACATCAAGAAACATTTCTCAATGCCGAACCATTCGCAGGCAAACGACCAAGTCGAAGCTATTAACAAGATTATTAAGCACAAATTAAAAGCAAAACTCGACTTGTTTAAAGGAGGATGGGCCGAAGAACTCCCCAGTGTGCAATGGTTTTATCGCACCATTGTAAGGACTAGCATGGGGAAAACCCGTTCTCACTGGCTTTCGGCGTAGAGGCTGTGATCCCACTAGAAGTCAGTGATAAATGTGTTTTTACATGTTTATTTAGCTCACAAACATGACTTAAATATGGACAAAGCAGTTGAATTGTGACTTAATCTCATTAAATTCATGCAATGTAGGTATTTCTATGGAAAAGATGAAATTCAGAAGAAAAGAGCCGAAAAAGGACCAAAACGGAATAAAGCGATAGTTCGGGGACCAAAGGTGAAAATATTGGAAAGTTGAGCTAAATATAAAAAATTAGAATGAAAATATACCAAGTATGAGATTGAGGATGATACAAGACGATTGGAGGAAGAAAGAAGTAACATTGGACTGAATTGAAGAAAAGTGAAAGATGAAGGACTAAATTGCAATTAATCAAAAGATGAGCCGAGCAAATGATCAAGGAATTGATTGGCCCAAACATCAATACGGAGTTCAGGGACCAAAATGACAAGGTTGTAAAGTTACAACCTTGCGGCCGCATGTAACTATACCATGCGGCCGCACATAATCAAGCATGGATTTTTTTGGGCTTAAAATTTTAACTATGCGGCCGCATGGCTTTAAGTTCAAAAAAAAAAATCTGAACTTCCGTTTTTAATTGAAACTCTTTCGGGGCTCCGTGAGGACATGATATAAAAGCCAAAATTCATCAGAAATAGGGCAAAACGTCTAGGGAGAAGAAGAATACAACTTTTGGAGGCAAGGAACACGAACTTGAAGCTTATTTCACAAGGATTCAAGCGGGTTTTCAAGGTTTTATTCAAGATTTCAAGAATTTTCATAGGGTGCTATTCTTTCTATTTATTAATTTCATTTTTTCTGTAATTATGAATCTTCTAGGCTAGGTTTTCAATTACTAGGTGATCGATGAACCGTTGTTTGTTATTTTAATTCCATATTCCATGAATTTAATATAAAGACTCGTTTGGATAATTTGATTGGTTTACATGCATTAATTTTCTTCCGCAATTAGTGGCCAATGATTGTGTGAGTGTTGATGACTTATTTCTTACATTCGAGAGAAGTGGAATATGTTCGATAAGGTGTAAATTAACATAGGGTCCGATAGGGGATAGAGATATAACCATATGCTTTATGCAATTCTTAAATTGTTCACAAAACTACATGCATTCTTGTATTTTTGCATCATCCATAGAGATATAGGGTGGTGGTGTGCAATAATAGGTCTAATATATATCGAGAGAGTATATTGGATAGAATTAGGAACATTGAATTGGCAAATTTTCATCGAATCATTAATTTTATGAAATTAGGGTTTTTATAACTTCAATTGGGGATTCGTGATTCCAGTAACTTTAGTTTGATTCATTTCCGTAAATTAGCTTTTGAATTTGCATAATTTCATTTACTTGAGTGTTTAAGTCGTTTAATTAGAGAAATTTCGAAATTAGGCTTCTAATTGAGAAATTAGGGTTTTTAGTTGAAATTAGGGTTTTTAATTGAAATTAGGGATTTTTGCATTTGGACCATGTTTTCACTCAATTAGATTCGGTTAAGACTAGATTATATAGAATTGAACTACTCAATCTCTGAGGGACGATATTCGGACTTTTTAAAATCCACTTTATTACTTGTTACGAACCGTACACTTGCAGTAGTTTTAAATCGAAAGAATTATTTCGTGAACAGTCAGTATTCTCTCGCTGCGCATAACTGATACGACGAAGAAAGGAACCATATAGCTCTTCGTACGGAACTCGACCTAGCCGAGGAGAAAATGAACAATGCCAAACTCAAAAATGCCGTTTACAAACAACGGAACGCCAAGTACTACAATCAAAAAGTGCGAAAAAGAGAATTCAAGGTAGGATCCCTCGTCGTACGGAAGGTATTCCTCCCCATAAGAGAGGTAAGCAGTGGATGCCTGGGTCCGAATTGGGAAGGTCCCTATCTGATAACGAAGGTCCTACTAAAAGAGGCATACGAACTGGAAGACTTGGGGGGTTACCCCATCCTTGGAATGCCTAACACCTTAAGCAGTACTATCAATAAACGGGGAAAAGTCCATGACACATAAAGCCCGCTTGTAATGTCAATCGCATCATTAAAAAAGGACTTCCTATTTTTGAACATTTCGTGCTATATTCTGTCGAAATCTTACAAAGCCTTGCTCCATACACAGGCCGAACTAAGGTCGTATGTGCTGCGACCCTTAGTGGAAATTCTTCCTAAGGAATCTTACAAAACCCTGCTCCATACGCAGGCCAATCTAAGGTCATAAGGGACTACGCAGGCCGATCTAAGGTCGTAAGTGTTGCGACCCTTAGTGGAAATTCTTCCTAAGGATCTAAGGTTGTACGTGCTACGACCCGTAGTGAAAATTCCTCCTAAGGAAACTTACAAAGCCTGCTCCATACGCAGTCTGATCTAAGGTCGTATATGCTGCAACCCTTAGTGGAATTGGTCGTATGTGCTGCGACCCTTAGTGTAAATTCCTCCTAAGGAATCCAACAGAGCTCTGTCCCTTACGCAGACCAATCTAAGGTTATTCTATGAAATTCCTCTTAAGGAATTCTACGAAATTACGCAGGTCAATCTAAGGTCGCATGTATTGCGACACTTAGACGAAATTCCTCCTAAGGAATTCTCAAAGCCTTGCTCCAGATGCAGGCCAAGCTAAGGTCGTATGTGGTACGATACTTAGTAGAAATGTCCAATGCATAAGCCTCGTTTGGAAAGCAAGTGCTGCACAACTAGGTAAAATTCATTCGAAGCAATTCTACATGCTACTTGACACTCATACAAATTTAGC
>NW_019228139.1:0-4108 GCF_002742605.1 Olea europaea var. sylvestris
TCAATAAGTATATATCTTTCCCAATTGATATTGCATTTGACCAACTACGGTGAGATATATCACCGTTTCTTCATCTTGGCAGACTTAATTGCACCTCCATATTTCATATTCCATTCCAAGCGCTTTTTCAATTGCTGAGTTTCAGATCTTCAGCACCAAATATTGAAAGATCTTTTGTCAGATCTCTAATATCAAGTAATTTCTTACCTATCTTCTCGAACACAGTCGCAATGTAGGATTTCACATCATCGATGTTATGGCTAACGAGAATTCTCCTCTTTAGAAAGTTCACAAGTTTTAACGATGGAGTTTTGAACTCAAGATTGTTTCCATGATGAGGATCGAGATGTTGAAAAATCAGTGCCTCTTCTCCTGTTGAGATAACGAGGGTATTTAAAAAATCATTCTGTTTTTTATTTTTTTTTATCCTCAGGGAATTTTGTGTTTAGATTGAAGCTTATGATTTGACTATCTTCCTCCATCCTTTGCCATTTTCCATAATGGTTTGATCCTTAGTCATAGTGGTTGTTATGACCAATTTTTTTAGGCCGAATGGAAATACAACCTTATGTTTGCGGAGGTTGCTGGCCATTTTTATTTTGGGAGGGGTGAAGTGCGGTTTGACACAAAAGGTATTCATGATCAGAAGAAAGTAAGTGGACACAAGAGATTGAGGGATACATATAGCCACCGAGGCGGGTCTATATTTGGCTACTTTTACTAATTATGCTAAAAGTTATAATTACAAGACTAATTTAAAGATTAAATGCACAATTAACACTAATTTCACAGCTCATGCCAACACTTCATTAGACTAATGACACCGGATTATTCTTCTCGAGTATTTGATGATATAGTCCATGTTACTTTTCCTAGCAATTCTTCGTTGTTGTGTACTTATAAATTGCCGGTGAAAAGAAACCTGCGTTTACTATATTTGCAGGCATTTCTTATTTCGAGTTGCTCAAGCAATAACGCCTAACTCGAAATGTGGATTTACTCCAAACAACTGTACTTTCATGGTTGTCGTCTCCACCTTTAGATGTCGAGGTATATCTTATTTCTATACGTGTCCTGTTTTGATATGAGAGAAAATTTTCATGAACTTATATACAAATAAAACAAAACTGAGATTCTATTTGCAGATTGAAGAAAATTTTCATATATCACAAACATTTTGCTGGTACGGATTAAACTTTCAAGAACACCACCCCGACTACAAATTTTGAATCAGAGATACTCTAGTCTCATTAAACAGTTCATAATGATAGAATTATAAGAGTTATCACTCAGTTTATAATCAACGTACTCAAAACCTTAAATTTCACTTCACACATATATGACATCCCCATTCAAGCATGACATTAACAGATAAAATCCTTGATAAGAAAATAGTTGTTGTTTCCGTCGCTAATATCTTCTCTCCATATAACACTTCCACTCGACTTTTTAATTGTATATGCTGCTGTAGATTGGCATAAAATCCACAAGCACGATATCTCAAATTAATGTTATATGATATACAAATCAGAAAATTTGAGGGAATAGTCATTACAAAGGAGCCATAAACACAAAAAAATACTCTTGTAAGATTCTAAACAATTTAAAAGCCTAAATGCCTCATAAAGCAAGAAACTAAAAATATGATGTGCATCCATATAGTATCCTATGATCATATATTGCTAAGGATACGATGCTTTTGATAAAAAGAGAGTTCCTATAGGTTTCCAAGTTAAAATATACACCATCACACTCTCCTCTCCCATCATTTTCAAACTTTTTTTAGAAAAAAGACAAATGCTTTGCCTATATATACATCCACCCTCCATTCACTCCACTGTTCTTCTTCAAGCATTTTCTCAAACATGAATATCTCTTTCATTATAAAACCATCTTTCACTCCAAAGATAAAAAAACACGTCCTAACCTCCGAAAATATGAGGGTGATTGCCCATTTCACAAGAAACGTTTGGTTACCACCACCATCACCACAGGCAAATTCCATTTGGAAGAATGGATTAAAAGAGGAGATGGAGGTAGTAAGGGCATTGAATTCGATGTCAACACATAGCACATCGTGGTTGAAGATGAACAAACAAAATTTCATACCACATTGGTTGTTGCAAGCGGATTTGATACCTTGATATATCAAAGAACGAGCGACCATCATGCAAACAACCGACATTTCGTAGATTTACCATTGAGGCTTCTGAACTATCTAAGCAGGAACACTCTTGTATGTTACAATATGAAGGAGAAAAATGCATCTTTTGCAACTTCCTTTTGAGAAAAAGATCGGAAATCATATCAAATCCTAGATCCCGAGGAAGAATTTCGCCGTCAATTTGACATTGACAAAATGGTCCAGAGGCAGCTGGGAACAAGAAAAACGATCTGGGACTTGAATAATCAGGATAGATGTCAGCTGGAGGACAAAGAAATGGTGAAACTTCTCACCATTGTTGATCAACTGGAGTTCTATTTGGGAAAAATTTTCACTGATATTTTGACTGTGATTTTGTTGAAACTGTTGAAGGATAGTTTCTTTTTAACTAGGATTAGATTGAAATAGGGAAGGATAGGTTGAAATTGTAGTATTTTGACTAGGAGAGGATAGTCAAATCATAGGTTTCAATCTGAACACAAAATTCCCTAATGATAAACAAAATAAAAAACAGAATGGTTTTTTAAATACCTTCGTTATCTCAGCAGGGGAAGAGGCATTGATTTTTCAACATCTCAATCCTCGTCATGGAAACAATTGTGAGTTCAAAATTTTATCGTTGAAGTTTGTGAATTTTCTAAAGAGGAGGATTCTTGTTGGCCATAACATCGACGACAAGAAATCCTACATTGTGGCTACGTTCAAGGAGGCAGATTGGAAATTTGCTTGATATTAGAGATCTGACAAAGGATCTTGCAATATATAGTGTTGAAGATTTGAAACTTGAAATAGCAGTTGAAAAGGCATTGGAAATGGAAAATGGGATATGGAGGTGCAATTGGGTTTGCCCAGATGAAGAAATGGTAAGATATTTCACCGTAGTTGGTCAAGTGCAATATCAATTGGGAAAGATATATACTGATTGAAATATTATTTTTGTTTTAAATAATTTTTGTTGACTTTTTGTCCAAGTCTTGTTTGATAATCATAGTTCTAATTTGAAGGAGAGACTTGTTAATGAATTGTTGATTTTTGTCTAGTAGTTTTTCAGGTTACTTTTGTTAATGATAGACCTTTTATTAGTATTTTCACATCACTCTCCTCTGTCCACTTACTTTTTTCCGATCATGAATACCTTTTGTGTCAAACCGCACTTCACCCCTCCCAAAATAAAAATGGCCAGCAACCTCCACAAACATAAGGTTGTATTTCCATTCGACCCAAAAAAATTGGTCATAACCACTGTGACTAAGAATAAAACCATTATGAAAAAATGGCCAAGGATGGAGGAGGATAGTTAAATTATAGGCTTCAATCTGAATACAAAATTCCCTGAGGATAAAAAAAAAAAACAGAATGAATTTTTAAATACCCTCGTTATCTCAGCAAGGGAAGAGGCACTGATTTTTCAAGATTTCAATCCTCATCATGGAAACAATCGTGAGTTCAAAACTCCATCGTTGAAGTTTGTGAACTTTCTAAAGAGGAGGATTCTTGTTGGCACACAAATTTCCCTCATTTTGCTCTCAGAAATGGAAGATCTGTGGCGTCGATTTCATTTCATCTTCAGCTCTCATATATGAAACGTCTTCAAAGATCATGGAATCGGTATTGTCGAAATTCTCGATCTTCCATTTCTGAGAGAGCCCACTGCTCGGTTGGAGATGATGGGTGGAAGCGGCTACGAATCAACATAAAACAGTCGGCTCTCTCAGAAATGGAAGATCGAGTGTTTCGACAATATCGATTCCATGATCTTTGAAGGCGTTTCATATTTGAGAGTTGAAGATGAAATGAAATCGACGTCACAGATCTTCCATTTCTGAGAGCAAAATGAGGGAAATTTGCGTGTAAACAAGAATCCTCCTCTTTAGAAAGTTCACAAGCTTCAACGATAAAATTTTGAACTCACGATTGTTTCCATGATGAGAATTGAAATGTTGA
>NW_019228140.1:0-4108 GCF_002742605.1 Olea europaea var. sylvestris
GATAACGATATGATGTTCGAGCTTTCATCATCATTTTCATCTACTCGATATATTCTCTATCTTGTTTCTTCTCCATTTCCCTTGGTTGTGAAATATTTCTACGATGGAGAATGAAAACCCTAATGGCTACAATCAAGTTAATGAATCAAGATCTTCTTTAGACCATTTTGGTGGGAAGAAGTTCATGCGATGGCAAGCCAAGTTGAAGTTTCTTCTAACGGTATTGAAGAGAACGTTTTGGGAAGGATTGAATCCATCGTCACATATTCGACTTCAGTAATTATCATTTCATATTCTCAAATTCCATTTTGAATATATGAATGCCTACACTGCTGTAATGTGAAAAGGTGAATTTATGCATGACTTTTGGTCCGAATTTGCATATTCTAGTATCTGTTCAATTTTATCATGTCAGAATATATGTGCATTATTATTGGCCGAAATTTGTAAATATTAACAGTTTATGATTTGAAATCGTGTTTAACAAGCAATGCGTTATTTCCCTTGTGGTTTTTAAGTTGAAATTGAAAATTGGTCAATTAAAACCATATGCGGTTAAAAATCACAGATTGCATCTGTTCATGTAATAAACTATGTTCACTGTTGGTAGAATAAAATGGTAGAGTATGTTTTTTGATTTGTGCAATTGATTATTTATAAATTGTGATAAATAGAATAATTTTAAAAAGTATCAGCATAATAAGAAAGATGAAAAGATATGACTTTCCAAAGTTTGACTTATTCCTATTTTGGTGAATGCGACTGCATGTGGAAAATGAAATAAATTCATTATTCTCACTTTATCGTGACAATTGGAAATGGTACATATGCATGGGATGATAATGTTGGAAGATTGTCAACTATTTGTTGAAAGTGTATGAACTTTCATGACTATTCCTTTTATTGAAATATGGAAAATTTTATGATAAATTTTGTTGAAGGTTAAATTTTCATATCTTGTTGAAATCATACTAACTATGATTATGATGATAGCTTCAATTAATTAGATGAAATCAAGTACAATGATCTATGCAAAATTATATGAGCATGACAAAATGCAATTTTATCCAAATGTGAATAAAGTGAACATGTACCTCATTATTTGATGTGATGTGATGCTAACTTATGAAATGTCACAAAAGTGATAAGTTGCTTATGTTTAGAGAATTAGCAATTCTTATGAATCAAGATACTCAGTCTTCTTCATTGTTGAATTTAACTTCAATCATGGAACCAATTAAGTTGGTTTATGTTTAGAAAAGCATTATCAGTCTATGAGATGACTTTGATCAAATTGTATATGATCAAAATTAAGAATAGTTGGATTGAAATACATTGTGACTTAACGAACACTATCTGAAAGTGCTTAGATTTCATAGATATTATCAAAGTGATAAATGAATTGAACTATAAAAGAGTTAATGAACTATAAATTCAAGTATAACCCAAAATATGGGTGTTAACATTAATGCTTGTGAACTTATATGAAAAGTTCAAAACTTGCAAATACAATATTACTAGATTGCATATATATTCCTAATTGAGGAATTGTGATAGTAACTTAGTATAAAAGTTACAATTCCCTATACTTTTTAATGACAGAAATATCTCTATGAAGGAGAAAAGGTGGAAAATCCTTGTACGATTATAAGGACGATATACACTAAGTTTAAAGTGGATGAAATGAGTGAAAGCCGATTATGGCAGTTGCAAAAATAATTGGAATATTTAAAGAATATTCATAACATTGAAGATCATTGTAATATTTCAATGATGAGAATTGAATGCACATGTAAGAAATTCAATAGCAAAAGTGATTGACTAGTGTAATAATTTGAATTCTCCAATTGTGTTTGAAAATCAGTAAAGCTTTAGATAAAGTTAATGAAAAGCATGTAGTTTCATAAGATGATTTCTTGGCAGTGGCAAGTTGTATCAATTAAATGAATTGATCGTTGGCTAACTACATTTAATAAGTTATTAAGTCACATGTAAAGGAAAGTCTAGACATACGAGTCTTAGACGTGACTTTATAAGGAAATTAATCAAGGATTGAATAATTATTCTAAATTATGTAAAGTCAATTGAGAATTTAATGAATCCTTTAACTAAACCTCTAAATAGAGATTTAGTGAAATCTACTTCGAATAAGATGGGGTTGAAACTCTTAAATTAAAAAGTCCACCAATGATGACAACCCTACCTGTCATTACTAAAAATGTAATCTACGGGTTTAAAGGGTAATAACAAGTCATTCGATATGTAGATAGTTTAAGCATTATATAAATCCACGGTAACCCTATCCTAATTAAATAATGCTGATCGTTACTAGATTGAGGGTTGAGTTTCAAACTCTTAATGAAGTTCAGTACTAAATACAAGTATATCTAAAAATAATAAAGATACTAGAAGAACTTTCCTTAAACGAACTTTGAAGTGGTATCGCTTCAATAGAGAATTGGAGTTTTCCTTTTAAAAGCTTGTTGAAAAGGATAAACGCAAGGTCATATTAGCACTAGGCGAGTTTTATAAACTTGAGAACACGTGATACTTTTGTTTGTGTTCTTGTCAGTGTTGTCGTATGATTAATTGGTTCAAAACTTCACGCAACCTTTGATTCCAACTTACTTTGTTTGAATTACAATATGTTTATGTTTAAATTGAAAGATATCTAATTTTTATGCATACGTATCGTTAACTTGGAATATGACACTTATTGAATTTTGAACAAATGGGGGAATTGATGAGAATTATTGTTCAAAATCAATAAGTGAGGTGTGTGGAATGAAATGGAAATGAAGGATAAGTTTTGGGCCCATGTGGGCATGCGGTCACATAGAGTATAGTAGGGCTTTTAGGCCCCGCATTCAAACAACATATGCGGTCACATAGATTTACACTATGGCTGATGGCCATTTTAATTCAAAATTTGGAGGCCTTTCATTATAACTTTGGCACGTTTTCATGGGAATTGATAAAGACCTATATATAGGTAATCAATGTTCAATGCAAAAACAATAAAAAAAACACTTGATATCAATATTCATTTCCACAAAACAAAGATCAAAATCTTATTTTTTTTTCATATTCAAAGTTCTCCCTTGTGTTCTTAAAATTTTAAAGAACTATACTGGTGCTTAATTGTTAAGGCCTCGTTTGATTCTCATTTTTATCAAAATAAATTTTTCTCTCTCTTCTTTTTAACTACACATTTTTCATTAAAATAATATTATACATAAATAAATAAATAATTCCTTATTTTTCTTCCACATATTCTCCATCAATCTACTATTCTAAAATTCATTTTTTCATAAAAATGTGTGTCAAACACCCATTAAAATTTCTACATGACTTGATTAATTCTTCAAACCTTTTAAGCACCAAAATTGTATCCGAAAGGGGGTAAATATAATTTGAGGACAACGATAACGTATTCGAGCCTTCATCATCATTTTTATCTACTTGTTATATTTTCTACCTTGTTTCTTCTCCATTTCCTTTTGTTGTGAAATATTTCCAACACAATCTCGTTGATAATATAAGTGACACAAATCTGTAAATCATCAAGCTTTCCTCGTAACACTAATAAATATACGTGGAATAGAATTCCTCGTGATTTATATCGATTTTACTTTTATTTGGTTTTGTTTTAAGCAGACAATGAATTTGGATGGACTAATGCAATTGTGCAGTGTCAAGGAGGTTGAGAAAATAGACGAGAAGAAGGATGAAACCTAGAAAAAGAGGAGAAAATTCAATTTAGAGACAAATAAACAAAAGAAGTTTGGGGACCAAAATTATAGAAGATCGTGGACTCAGCTACAAAATTCAAAGAATTCAACAAGACTCAGCACGTGCAAGAGCACATTTCATAAATAAAAAGGCACTTGTTCATACCTAGACATGTAGATAATGTTATGGGAATTCTATTGTTATAAGCAACTAAAGAGATGCATAAAAGATAACTTCAAGTGAAATCTGTGTTATCTAAAAACAAAGGCTCAAGACATTAAAGCTAGTGTGATAGTGCTTTCTGTGTTTATAATGTGTGGATAGTAAATTGGATCATGCAAAATGTGTAGATAAAAGGTTATATTTGTTTAACTTA
>NW_019228141.1:0-4107 GCF_002742605.1 Olea europaea var. sylvestris
GAAACAAAAATCGAGCCGGGGGCAATGTCGTCATTTTTCGCGACGGTGTCGGAATCGGCTCAAATTTGACTAATTGTTCGGAAGCGAAAATCGAGCCGGGGGCAATTTCGTCATTTTTCGCGTCGGCATCGGAATCGTTTAAAATTTGACTGATTGATCGGAAACAAAAATCGAGCCGTGGGAAATTTCGTCATTTTTCGTGACAGTGTCGGAATCGGCTAAAATTTGACTGATTGATCGGAAACGAAAATCGAGCCGAGGGCAATTTTATCATTTTTCGCGACGGTGTCGGAATCGGCTCAAATCTGACTTTTTGATCGGAAACAAAAATTGAGCCGGGGGCAATTTCGTCATTTTTCGCGACGGTGTCGAAATCGGCTAAAATTTGACTGATTTATCGGAAACAAAAATCGAACAGCGGGAAATTTCGTCATTTTTCGCGACGGTGTCGGAATCGGCTCAAATTTGACTGATTGATCGTAAATAAAAATCGGGCCTGGAGCAATTTCATCATTTTTCGAGACGGTGTCGGAATCGGCTCAAATTTGATTGATTGATCGGAAACAGAAATCGCGCCGAGGGAAATTTCGTTATTTTTCACGACGTTGTCGGAATCGGCTAAAATTTTACTGATTGATCGGAAACAAAAATTGAGCCGGGGGCAATTTCGTAATTTTTAGCGACGGTGTCGGAAGGGTCTCAAATTTGACTGATTGATCGGAAACAAAAATGAGCCGGGGGCAATCTCGTCATTTTTCGCGACGGGGTCGGAATCGACTAAAATTTGACTGATTGATCGGAAACAAAAATCGAGCCGGGGGCAATTTCGTCATTTTTAGCGACGGTGTCGGAATCGGCTCAAATTTGACTGATTGATCTAAAAAAAAAATGAGCCGGGGGCAATCTCGTCATTTTTCGCGACGGGGTCGGAAACGGCTAAAATTTGACTGATTGATCGGAAACAAAAATCGAGCCGGGGGCAATGTCGTCATTTTTCGCGACGGTGTCGGAATCGGCTCAAATTTGACTAATTGTTCGGAAACAAAAATCAAGTCGGGGGCAATTTCGTCATTTTTCGTGACGGTGTCGGAATCGGCTAAAATTTGACTAATTGATCGGAAACGAAAATCTAGCCGAGGGCAATTTCGTCATTTTTCGCGACGGCGTCGAAATCGGCTCAAATTCGACTGATTGATCGGAAACAAAAATCGGGCTGGGGGCAATTTCGTCATTTTTCGCGATGGTGTCGGAATCGTCTCAAATTTGACTGGTTGATCGGAAACAAAAATCTAGCCGGGGGCAATTTCGTCATTTTTCGCGAAGGTGTCGGAATCGGCTAAAATTTGACTGATTGATCGGAAACAAAAATCGAGCCGCGGGAAATTTCGTCATTTTTCGCGACGGTGTCGGAATTGCTCAAATTTGACTGATTTATCGGAAACAAAGATCGAGCCGTGGGCAATCTCGTCATTTTTCGCGACGGGGTCGGAATCGGCTAAAATTTGACTGATTGATCGGAAATAATAATCGAACCGGGGGTAATTTCGTCATTTTTCACGACGGTGTCGGAATGCGCTCAAATTTGACTGATTTATCGGAAACAAAAATCGAGCCGGGGGCAATTTCGTCATTTTTCGCGACGGTGTCGGAATCGGCTAAAATTTGACTGATTTATCGGAAACAAAAATCGAGCAGCCGGAAATTTCGTCATTTTTCGCGACGGTGTCGGAATCGGCTAAAATTTGACTGATTGATCGTAAATAAAAATCGAGCCAGGAGCAATTTCGTCATTTTTCGCGAGGGTGTCGGAATCGGCTCAAATTTGACTGATTGATCGGAAACAGAAATCGCGCCGGGGCAATTTCGTTATTTTTCACGACGTTGTCGGAATCGGCTAAAATTTGACTGATTGATCGGAAACAAAAATTGAGCAGGGGGCAATTTCGTAATTTTTAGCGACGGTGTCGGAATGGGCTCAAATTTGACTGATTGATTGGAAACAAAAATGAGCCGGGGGCAATCACGTCATTTTTCGTGACGGGGTCGGAATCGCTTATAATTTGACTGATTGATCGGAAACAAAAGTTGAGCCGGGGTCAATTTCGTCATTTTTAGCGACGGTGTCGGAATGGGCTCAAATTTGACTGATGGATCGGAAACAAAATCGAGCCGGGGGCAATGTCGTCATTTTTCGCGACGGTGCGGGAATCGGCTCAAATTTGACTAATTGTTCGGAAGCAAAACTCGAGCCGGGGGCAATTTCATCATTTTTCACGACGGTGTCGGAATCGGTTAAAATTTGGTTGATTGATCGGAAACAAAAATCCAGCCGCGGGAAATTTCGTCATTTTTCGAGACAGTGTCAGAATCGGCTAAAATTTGACGGATTGATCGGAAACGAAAATCGAGCCAAGGGCAATTTCATCATTTTTCGCGACGGTGTCGGAATCGGCTCAAATTTGACTGGTTGATCGGAAACAAAAATTGTGCCGGGGGCAGTTTCGTCATTTTTCGCGACGGTGTCGGAATCGGCTAAAATTTGACTGATTGATCGGAAACAAAAATCGAGCCGCGGGAAATTTCGTCATTTTACGCGACGGTGTCGGAATCGGCTAAAATTTGACAGATTGATCGTAAATAAAAATCGAGCCGGGGGCAATTTCGTCATTTTTCGCGATGGTGTCGGAATCGGCTCAAATTTGACTGGTTGATCGGAAACAAAAATTGTGCCGGGGGCAATTTCGTCATTTTTCGCGACGGTGTCGGAATCGGCTAAAATTTGACAGATTGATCGTAAATAAAAATCGAGCCGGGGGCAATTTCGTCATTTTTCGCGATGGTGTCGGAATCGGCTCAAATTTGACTGATTGATCGGAAAGAGAAATCGCGCCGAGGGCAATTTCGTTATATTTCACGACGTTGTCGGAATCGGCTAAAATTTTACTGATTGATCGGAAACAAAAATTGAGCCGGGGGCAATTTCGTAATTTTTAACGACGGTGTCGAAATGGGCTCAAATTTGACTGATTGATCGGAAACAAAAATGAGCCGGGGGCAATCTCGTCCGTTTTCACGACGGGGTCGGAATCGGCTAAAATTTGACTGACTAATCGGAAACAAAAATCGAGCCGGGGGCAATTTCGTCATTTTTAGCGACGGTGTCGGAATGGGCTCAAATTTGACTGATTGATCGGGAACAAAAATGAGTCGGGGGCAATCTCGTCATTTTTCGCGACGGGGTCGGAATCGGCTAAAATTTGACTGATTGATCGGAAACAAAAATCGAGCTGGGGGCAATGTCGTCATTTTTCGAGACGGTGTCGGAATCGGCTCAAATTTGACTAATTGTTCGTAAACAAAAATAAAGCCGGGGGTAATTTCGTCATTTTTCGTGACGGTGTCGGAATCGGTTCAAATTTGACTGATTGATCGGAAACAAAAATCGAGCCGCAGGAAATTTCGTCATTTTTCGCGACGGTGTCGGAATCGGCTATAATTTGACTGATTGATCGGAAACGAAAATCGAGCCGAGGGCAATTTCGTCATTTTTCGCGACGGCGTCGGAATCGGCCTCAAATTTGACTGATTGATTGGAAACAAAAATCGGGCTGGGGGCAATTTCGTCATTTTTCGCGACGGTGTCGGAATCGGCTCAAATTTGACTGGTTGATCGGAAACAAAAATCGAGCCGGGGGCAATTTCGTCATTTTTCGCGACGGTGTCGGAATGGGCTCAAATTTGATCGATTGATCGGAAACAATAATGCGCCGGGGGCAATCTCTTCATTTTTCGCGACGGGGTCGGAATCGGCTAAAATTTGACTGATTGATCGGAAACAAAAATCGAGCCGTGGGAAATTTCGTCATTTTTCGCGACAGTGTCGGAATCGGCTAAAATTTGACTGATTGATCGGAAACGAAAATCGAGCCGAGGGCAATTTCCTCATTTTTCGCGACGGTGTCGGAATCGGCTCAAATTCGAATGGTTGATCGGAAACAAAAATTGAGCCGGGGGCAATTTCGTAATTTTTCGCGATGGTGTCGGAATCGGCTAAAATTTGACTGATTGATCGGAAACAAAAATCGAGCCGCGGGAAATTTCGTCATT
>NW_019228142.1:0-3780 GCF_002742605.1 Olea europaea var. sylvestris
GCCCCGGCACGGTTTTTGTTTCCGATCTACCAGTCAAATTTTTGCCCATTCCGACACAGTCGAGAAAAATGACGAAATTGCCCTCAGCGCGAATTTCATTTCCGATCAACCTACCAAATTTAAGCCCATTCCGACACAGTCGCGTAAAATGATGAAATTTACCCCGTGCGATTTTTATTTCCGATCAACCCGGCAAATTTAAGCCCATTACGAAACAGTCGCGAAAAATGACGAAATTGGGCTGGCGAGGTTTTTGTTTCTTATCCTTCTATCAAATTTTAGCCCATTCCGACACAGTCGCGAAAAATGACAAAATTGCCCCGGCGCGATTTTTATTTCCAATCAACCTGCCAAATTTAAGCCCATTCCGACACAGTCGCGAAAAATGACGAAATTGACCCCCGAGTGATTTTTATTTCCGATCAACCGGTCAAATTTTAGCCCATTCCGACACAGTCGCGAAAAATGACGAAATTGACCCCGCGCGATTTTTATTTCCGATCAACCTGCCAAATTTTAGCCCATTTCGACACAGTCGCGAAAAATGACGAAATCGCCCGCGGCGCGATTTTTATTTCCAATCAACCTGCCAAATTTAAACCCATTCCAACACAGTCGCGTAAAATGACGAAATTGCCCCGGCACGATTTTTGTTTCCGATCTACCTGTCAAATTTTTGCCCAGTCCGACACAGTCGAGAAAAATGAGGAAATTGCCGCCGGCGCGATTTCATTTCCGATCAACCACCAAATTTAAGCCCATACCGACACAGTCGCGTAAAATGATGAAATTTACCCGTGCGCGATTTTTATTTCCGATCAACCAGGCAAATTCAAGCCCATTACGAAACAGTCGCGAAAAATGACGAAATTGGGCAGGCGCGGTTTTTGTTTCTGATCCTTCTATCAAATTTTAGCCCATTCCGACACAGTCGCGAAAAATGACAAAATTGCCCAGGCGCGATTTTTACTTCCGATCAACCTGCCAAATTTAAGCCCATTTCGAAACAGTCGCGAAAAATGACGAAATTGCCCCCGGCGCGATTTTTATTTCCGATCAACCTGCCAAATTTAAGCCCATTCCAACACAGTCGCGTAAAATGACGAAATTGCACCCCGAACGATTTTTATTTCCGATCAACCGGTCAAATTTTAGCCCATTCCGACACAGTCGCGAAAAATGACGAAATTGACCACGCGCGATTTTTATTTCCGATCAACCTGCCAAATTTCAGCCCATTTCGACACAGTCGCGAAAAATGACGAAATTGCCCCCGGCGCGATTCTTATTTCCGAACAACCAATCAAGTTTTAGCCCATTCCGACACAGTCGTGAAAAATGAGGAAATTGACCCCAGCGCGATTTTTATTTCCGATCAACCTGCCAAATTTAAGCCCATTCCGACACAGTCGCGTAAAATGACGAAATTGCCCCCGGCGCGATTTTTATTTCCGATCAACCTGCCAAATTTAAGCCCATTCCGACACAGTCGCGTAAAATGACGAAATTGCCCCTTGAGCGATTTTTATTTCTGATGAACCGGTCAAATTTTAGCCCATTCCGACACAGTCGCGAAAAATGACGAAATTGACCTTGTCGCGATTTTTATTTCCGATCAACCTGCCAAATTTAAGCCCATTCCGACACAGTCACGAAAAATGACGAAATTGCCCTGGCACGGTTTTTGTTTCCGATCTACCTGTCAAATTTTTGCCCAGTCCGACACAGTTGAGAAAAATGACGAAATTGCCCCCGGCGCGATTTCATTTCCGAATAACCTACCAAATTTAAGCCCATACGGATACAGTCGCGTAAAATGATGAAATTTACCCCTGCGCGATTTTTATTTCCGATCAACCAGTCAAATTTTAGCCCATTTCGACACAGTCGCGAAAAATGACGAAATTGCCCTCGGCGCGATTTTTATTTCCGATCAACCAGTCAAATTTTAGCCAATTTCGACACAGTCGCGAAAAATGACGAAATTGCCCGCGGAACGATTTTTATTTCCGATCAACCTGCCAAATTTAAGCCCATTCCAACACAGTCGCGTAAAATGACGAAATTGCCCCGGCACGATTTTTTTTTCCGATCTACCTGTCGAATTTTTGCCCAGTCCGACACAGTCGAGAAAAATGACGAAATTGCCCCCCGCGCTTTCATTTCCGATCAACCTACCAAATTTAAGCCCATTCCGACATAGTCGCGTAAAATGATGAAATTTACCCCTGCGCGATTTTTATTTCCGATCAACCAGGCAAATTTAAGCCCATTAAGAAACAGTCGCGAAAAATGACGAAATTGGGCCGGCGCGGTTTTTGTTTCTGATCCTTCTATCAAATTTTAGCCCATTCCGACACAGTCGTGAAAAATGACAAAATTGCCCCGACGCGATTTTTATTTCCGATCAACCGACCAAATTTAAGCCCATTCCGACACAGTCGCGAAAAATGAAGAAATTGCCCCCCGAGTGATTTTTATTTCCGATCAACCGGTCAAATTTTAGCCCATTCCGACACAGTCGCGAAAAATGACGAAATTGACCCCGCGCGATTTTTATTTCCGATCAACCTGCCAAATTTTAGCCCATTTCGACACAGTCGCGAAAAATGACGAAATTGCCCCCGGCGCGATTTTTATTTCCGAAGAACCAGTCAAATTTTAGCCCATTCCGACACAGTCGCGAAAAATGAGAAAAATTGACCCCAGCGCGATTTTTATTTCCGATCAACCTGCCAAATTTAAGCCCATTCCGACACAAGCGCGAAAAATGACGAAATTGCCCCCGGCGCGATTTTTGTTTCCGATCAACCTGTCAAATTTTTGCCCATTCCGACACAGTCGCGTAAAAAGACGAAATTGCACCCGGCGCGATTTTTATTTCCGATCAACCTGCCAAATTTAAGCCCATTCCGACACAGTCGCGTAAAATGACGAAATTGCCCACTGAGCGATTTTTATTTCTGATGAACAGGTCAAATTTTAGCCCATTCGGACACAGTCGCGAAAAATGACGAAATTGCCCCGGCACGGTTTTTGTTTCCGATCTACCTGTCAAATTTTTGCCCAGTCCGACACAGTCGAGAAAAATGACGAAATTGCCCCCCGCGCTTTCATTTCCGATCAACCTACCAAATTTAAGCCCATTCGGACATAGTCGCGTAAAATGATGAAATTTACCCCTGCGCGATTTTTATTTCCGATCAACCAGGCAATTTTAAGCCCATTATGAAACAGTCGCGAAAAATGACGAAATTGGGCCGGCGCGGTTTTTGTTTCTGATCCTTCTATCAAATTTTAGCCCATTCCGACACAGTCGTGAAAAATGACAAAATTGCCCCGACGTGATTTTTATTTCCGATCAACCGGCCAAATTTAAGCCCATTCCGACACAGTCGCGAAAAATGAAGAAATTGCCCCCCGAGTGATTTTTATTTCCGATCAACCGGTCAAATTTTAGCCCATTCCGACACAGTCGCGAAAAATGACGAAATTGACCCCGCGCGATTTTTATTTCCGATCAACCTACAAAATTTTAGCCCATTTCGACACAGTCGCGAAAAATGACGAAATTGCCCCCGGCGCGATTTTTATTTCCGAACAACCAGTCAAATTTTAGCCCATTCCGACACAGTCGCGAAAAATGAGAAAATTGACCCCAGCGCGATTTTTATTTCCGATCAACCTGCCAAATTTAAGCCCATTCCGACACAAGCGCGAAAAATGACGAAA
This sequence comes from Olea europaea var. sylvestris, assembly GCF_002742605.1. Lineage (NCBI taxonomy): Eukaryota > Viridiplantae > Streptophyta > Magnoliopsida > Lamiales > Oleaceae > Olea > Olea europaea. The sequence continues at coordinate 3,733 of NW_019228142.1, forward strand.
TTGCCCCCGGCGCGATTTTTGTTTCCGATCAACCTGCCAAATTTAAGC
>NW_019228142.1:3802-4106 GCF_002742605.1 Olea europaea var. sylvestris
CCTACAAAATTTTAGCCCATTCCGACACAGTCGCGTAAAATGACGAAATTGCCCCCGGCGCGATTTTTATTTCCGATCAACCTGCCAAATTTAAGCCCATTCCGACACAATCGCGTAAAATGACGAAATTGCCCCCTGAGCGATTTTTATTTCTGATTAACCGGTCAAATTTTAGCCCATTCGGACACAGTCGTGAAAAATGACGAAATTGACCCCGGCGTGATTTTTATTTCCGATCAACCTGCCAAATTTAAGCTCATTCCGACACAGTCGCGAAAAATGACGAAATTGCCCCGGCACGGTT
>NW_019228143.1:0-4106 GCF_002742605.1 Olea europaea var. sylvestris
TTTGAAAAATGGCCGAAATCCCTCATACGTCAAGACGAAGTTGTGAGTTCAATCCAAAAGGGTCGCTACATTTCCAAAAAGTAGTTACGGGCCCAAAACGGACACCGTTTGCAAAAGTTACGTACAATTCTTGTTACGTCGACTCTCCAAGCGTTCCAAATATGCAAGTGCTCGTTCTTTCGAAAAATTGCCGAAATCCCTCATACGTCACGATGAAGTTGTGAGTTCAATCCAAAAGGGACTCTACTTTTCCAAAAAGTACTTATGGGCCCAAAACGGACACCGTGTGCAAAAGTTACGCTCAATTCTTCTGAGGCCGACTCTCCAAGCGTTCCAAATATGTAAGTGCTCGTTCCTTCGAAAAATGGCCGAAATCCCTCTTACGTCACTACGAAGTTGTGAGTTCAATCCAAAAGCGTCGCTAAATTTCCAAAAAGTACTTATGGGCCCAAAACGGACACCGTGTGCAAAAGTTACGCTCAATTCTTGTTACGTCGACTCTCCAAGCGTTCCAAATATGCAAGTGCTCGTTCTTTTTCGAAAAACGGCCGAAATCCCTCATACGTCACGACGAAGTTGTGAGTCCAATCCAAAAGGGTCGTTACATTTCCAAAAAGTACTTATGGGCCCAAAACGGACACCGTGTGCAAAAGTTACGCTCAATTCTTCTTACGCCGACTCTACAAACGTTCCAAATATTAAAGTGCTCGTTCTTTCAAAAAATGGCCGAAATCCCAAATACGTCACGACGAAGTTGTGAGTTCAATCCAAAAGGGTCGCTACATTTCCAAAAAGTCCTTATGAGCCCAAAACGGACACCATTGCAAAAGTTACGCTCAATTCTTCTTACGCCGCCTCTCAAAGCGTTCCAAATATGCAAGTGCTCGTTCTTACGAAAAATGGCCGAAATCCCTCATCCGTCACGACGAAGTGGTGAGTTCAATCCAAAAGGGTCGCTACATTTCCAAAAAGTACTTATGAGCCCAAAACGGACACCATTGCAAAAGTTACGCTCAATTCTTCTTACGCCGACTCTCAAAGCGTTCCAAATATGCAAGTGCTCGTTCTTACGAAAAATGGCCGAAATCCCTCATACGTCACGACGAAGTGGTGAGTTCAATCCAAAAGGGTCGCTACATTTCCAAAAAGTACTTATGGGCCCAAAACGGACACCGTTGCAAAAGTTACGCTCAATTCTTGTTACGCCGACTCTCAAAGCGTTCCAAATATGCAAGTGCTCCTTCTTTCAAAAAATGGCCGAAATCCCTCATACGTCACAACGAAGTGGTGAGTTCAATACAAAAGGGACGCTACATTTCCAAAAATTACTTATGGGCCCAAAAAGGAGACCGTGTGCAAAAGTTACGCTCAATTCTTGTTACGTCGACTCTCCAAGCGTTCCAAATATGCAAGTGCTCATTCTTTCGGAAAATGGCCCAAATCCCTCTTACGTCACTACGAAGTTGTGAGTTCAATCCAAAAGGGTCGCTACATTTCCAAAAAGTACTTATGGGCCCAAAACGGACACCGTGTGCAAAAGTTACGCTCAATTCTTCTTACGTCAACTCTCCAAGCGTTCCAAATATGCAAGTGCTCGTTCTTTCGAAAAATGGCCGAAATCCCTCATACGTCGCGACGAAGTTGTGAGTTCAATCCAAAAGGGTCGCTACATTTCCAAAAAGTACTTATGGGCCCAAAACGGACACCGTGTGCAAAAGTTACGCTCAATTCTTCTTACGTCAACTCTCCAAGCGTTCCAAATATGCAAGTGCTCGTTCTTTCGAAAAATGGCCGAAATCCCTCATACGTCGCGACGAAGTTGTGAGTTCAATCCAAAAGGGTCGCTACATTTCCAAAAAGTACTTATGGGCCCAAAACGGACACCGTGTGCAAAAGTTACGCTCAATTCTTGTTACGTCGACTCTCCAAGCGCTCCAAATATGCAAGTGCTCATTCTTTCTAAAAATGGCCGAAATCCCTCATACGTCACTACGAAGTTGTGAGTTTAGTCCAAAAGGGTCGCTACATTTCCAAAAAGTACTTATGGGCCCAAAACGGACACCGTGTGCAAAAGTTACGCTCAATTCTTCTTACGCCGACTCTCCAAGCGTTCCAAATATGCAAGTGTTCGTTCTTACGAAAAATGGCCGAAATCCCTCATACGTCACGACGAAGTGGTGAGGTCAATCCAAAAGGGTCGCTACATTTCCAAAAAGTACTTATGGGCCCAAAATGGACACCGTGTGCAAAAGTTACGCTCAATTCTTCTTACGCCGACTCTCCAAGCGTTCCAAATATGCAAGTGTTCGTTCTTACGAAAAATGGCCGAAATCCCTCATACGTCACGACGAAGTGGTGAGGTCAATCCAAAAGGGTCGCTACATTTCCAAAAAGTACTTATGGGCCCAAAATGGACACCGTGTGCAAAAGTTACGCTCAATTCTTCTTACGCCGACTCTCCAAGCGTTCCAAATATGCAAGTGCTCGTTCTTTCAAAAAATGGCAGAAATCCCTCATACGTCACGACGAAGTGGTGAGTTCAATCCAAAAGGGTCGCTACATTTCCAAAAAGTACTTATGACCAAAACGGACACCATTGCAAAAGTTACGCTCAATTCTTCTTACGCCGACTCTCAAAGCGTTCCAAATATGCAAGTGTTCGTTCTTACGAAAAATGGCCGAAATCCCTCATACGTCACGACGAAGTGGTGAGTTCAATCTAAAAGGGTCGCTACATTTCCAAAAATTACTTATTGGCCCAAAACGGAAACCGTGTGCAAAAGTTACGCTCAATTCTTCTTACGCCGACTCTACAAGCGTTCCAAATATTCAAGTGCTCGTTCTTTCGAAAAATGGCCGAAATCCCTCATACGTCACAACGAAGTTGTGAGTTCAATCCAAAAGGGTCGCTACATTTCCAAAAAGTACTTATGGGCCCAAAACGGACACCGTGTGCAAAAGTTACGCTCAATTCTTCTTACGCCGACTCTCCAACCGTTCCAAATATGCAAGTGCTCTTTTGTTTCGAAAAATGGCCGAAATCCCTCATACGTCATGACGAAGTGGTGAGTTCAATCCAAAAGGGTCGCTACATTTCTAAAAAGTACTTATGGGCCCAAAACGGACACCGTGTGCAAAAGTTACGCTCAATTCTTCTCACGCCGACTCTCCAAGCGTTCCAAATATGCAAGTGCTCGTTCTTTCGAAAAATGGCCGAAATCCCTCATACGTCACGACGAAGTGGTGAGTTCAATCTAAATTGGTCGCTACATTTCCAAAAAGTACTTATGGTCCCAAAATGGACACCGTGTGCAAAAGTTACGCTCAATTCTTCTTACGCCGACTCTCCAAGCGTTCCAAATATGCAAGTGCTCGTTGTTTCGAAAAATGGCCGAAATCGCTCATGCGTCGCGACGAAGTGGTGAGTTCAATCCAAAATGGTCGCTACATTTCCAAAAAGTACTTATGGGCCCAAAACGGACACCGTGTGCAAAAGTTACGCTCAATTCTTCTTACGCCGACTCTCCAAGCGTTCCAAATATGCAAGTGCTCGTTCGTTCAAAAAATGGCCGAAATCCCTCATACGTCACTACGAAGTTGTGAGTTCAGTCCAAAAGGGTCGCTACATTTCCAAAAAGTACTTATGGGCCCAAAACGGACACCGTTGCAAAAGTTACGCTCAATTCTTCTTACGCCGACTCTCAAAGCGTTACAAATATGAAAGTGCTCGTTCTATCGAAAAATGGCCGAAATCCCTCATACGTCACGATGAAGTGGTGAGTTCAATACAAAAGGGTCGCTACATTTCCAAAAATTACTTATTGGCCCAAAACGGACACCGTGTGCAAAAGTTACGCACAATTCTTCTTACGCCGACTCTACAAGCGTTCCAAATATGCAAGTGCTCGTTCTTTCGAAAAATGGCCGAAATCCCTCATACGTCACGACGAAGTGGTGAGTTTAATTCAAAAGGGTCGCTACATTTCCAAAAAGTACTTATGGGCCCAAAACGGACACCGTGTTTAAAAGTTACGCTCAATTCTTGTTACGTCGACTCTCCAAGCGTTCCAAATATGCAAGTGCTCGTTCTTTCGAAAAATGGCCGA
>NW_019228144.1:0-1868 GCF_002742605.1 Olea europaea var. sylvestris
CGACACCGTCGCGAAAATTGACGAAAATGCCCTCGGCGCGATTTTTGTTTCCGATCAATCAGGCAAATTTGGGCCCATTCCGATACCGTCGCGAAAAATGACGAAGTTGCCCCCGGCGCGATTTTTATTTCCGATCAATCAGTCAAATTTTGCCCATTCTTACACTGTCGCGAAAATTGACGAAATTGCCCCCGGCGCGATTTTTGTTTCCGATCAATCAGTCAAATTTGAGCCCATTTCGAAACCGTCGCGAAAATTGACGAAATTGCCCTGGCTCGATTTTTGTTTCCCATATATAAGCCAAATTTTAGCCGATTCCGAGCCGGTCCTGAAAAATGACGAATTTGCCCCCGACGCGATATTTGTTTCCCATCGATCAGCCAAATTTTAGCCGATTCCGAGGCCGTCGCGAAAAATGACGAAATTGCCCCCGGCGCGATTTTTGTTTCCGATCAATCAGTCAAATTTGAGCCCATTCCGACACCGTCGCGAAAATTGACGAAATTGCCCCCGGCGCGATTTTTGTTTCCGATGAATCAGCCAAATTTGGGCCCATTCCGAGACCGTCGCGAAAAATTGACGAAAATGCCCTGGCGCGATTTTTGTTCCCCATATATAAGCCAAATTTTAGCCGATTCCGAGCCGGTCCTGAAAAATGACGAAATTGCCCCCGACGCGATTTTTGTTTCCCATCGATCAGCCAAATTTTAGCCGATTTCGATACCGTCGCGAAAATTGACGACATTGCCCCCAGCGCGATTTTTGTTTCCGATCAATCAGTCAAATTTCAGCCCATTCCGACACCGTCGCGAAAATTGACGAAAATGCCCTCGGCGAGATTTTTGTTTCCGATCAATCAGCCAAATTTGGACCCATTAGGACACCGTCGCGAAAAATGACGAAATTGCCCCCGGCGCGATTTTTTTTCGATTAATCTGTCATTTTAGCCGATTCCGACACTGTCGCGAAAAATGACGAAATTGCCCCCGACGCGATTTTGTTTCCCATCGATCTGTCAAATTTTAGCCGATTCCGAGACCATCGGGAAAAATGAAGAATTTGCCCCCGGCGCGAATTTTGTTTCCGATCAATCAGTCAAATTTGAGCCGATTCCGACACCGTCGCGAAAAATGACGAAATTGCCCCCGGCGGGATTTTTGTTTCCGATCAATCCGTCAAATTTTAGCCGATTCCGACACCGTCGCGAAAAATGACGAAATTGCCCCCGGCGGGATTTTTGTTTCCGATCAATCCGTCAAATTTTAGCCGATTCCGACACCGTCGCGAAAAATGACGAAATTGCCCCCGGCGGGATTTTTGTTTCCGATCAATCCGTCAAATTTTAGCCGATTCCGACACCGTCGCGAAAAATGACGAAATTGCCCCCGGCGGGATTTTTGTTTCCGATCAATCCGTCAAATTTTAGCCGATTCCGACACCGTCGCGAAAAATGACGAAATTGCCCCCGGCGCGATTTTTGTTTCCGATCAATCAGTCAAATTTGATCCCATTCCGACACCGTCGCGAAAATTGACGAAAATGCCCTCGGCGCGATTTTTGTTTCCGACAATCAGCCAAATTTGGGCCATTCCAACACCGTCGCGTAAAACGACGAAATTACACCCGGCGCGATTTTTGTTTCCGATCAATCAATCAAATTTAAGCCCATTCCGACACCGTCGCGAAAAATGACGAAATTGCACCCGGCGCAATTTTTGTTTCCCATCGATGAGTCAAATTTTAGCCGATTCCGAGACCGTAGAAAAAATGACGAAATTACCCCCGGCGCGATTTTAGTTTTCTATCAATCAATCAAATTTGAGCCCATTTCGACACCGTCGCGAAAATGACGAAATTGCCCCCGACGC
>NW_019228144.1:2034-4105 GCF_002742605.1 Olea europaea var. sylvestris
GCGAAAATTGACGAAATTGCCCCCGGCGCGATTTTTGTTTCCGATCAATCAGTCAAATTTGAGCCCATTCCGACACCGTCGCGAAAAATGCCGAAAATGCTCCCGGTGCGATTTTTGTTTCCGATCAATCAGCCAAATTTGGGCCCTTTCCGAGACCGTCGCGAAAAATGACGAAATTGCCCCCAGCGCGATTTTTGTTTCGAATCAATCAGCCAAATTTGGGCCCATTTCGATACCGTCGCGAAAAATGACGAAATTGCCCCCGGCGCGATTTTTGTTTCCGATCAATCAGCCAAATTTGGGCCATTCTGAGACCGTCGCGAAAAATGAAGAAATTGCCCCCGTCGCGATTTTTGTTTCCGATCAATTAGTGAAATTTGAGCCCATTTCGATACCGTCGCGAAAATTGACGAAATTGCCCCCGGCGCGATTTTTGTTTCCGATCGATCGGCCAAATTTGGGCCCATTCCGACACCGTCGCGAAAAATGACGAAATTGGCCCCGTCGCGATTTTTGTTTCCGATCAGTCTGTCAAATTTTAGCTCATTCCGACACCGTCGCGAAAAATGACGAAATTGGCCCCGTCGCGATTTTTGTTTCCGATCAGTCTGTCAAATTTTAGCTCATTCCGACACCGTCGCGAAAAATGACGAAATTGGCCCCGTCGCGATTTTTGTTTCCGATCAGTCTGTCAAATTTTAGCTCATTCCGACACCGTCGCGAAAAATGACGAAATTGGCCCCGTCGCGATTTTTGTTTCCGATCAGTCTGTCAAATTTTAGCTCATTCCGACACCGTCGCGAAAAATGACGAAATTGGCCCCGTCGCGATTTTTGTTTCCGATCAGTCTGTCAAATTTTAGCTCATTCCGACACCGTCGCGAAAAATGACGAAATTGGCCCCGTCGCGATTTTTGTTTCCGATCAGTCTGTCAAATTTTAGCTCATTCCGACACCGTCGCGAAAAATGACGAAATTGGCCCCGTCGCGATTTTTGTTTCCGATCAGTCTGTCAAATTTTAGCTCATTCCGACACCGTCGCGAAAAATGACGAAATTGGCCCCGTCGCGATTTTTGTTTCCGATCAGTCTGTCAAATTTTAGCTCATTCCGACACCGTCGCGAAAAATGACGAAATTGGCCCCGTCGCGATTTTTGTTTCCGATCAGTCTGTCAAATTTTAGCCCATTCCGACACCGTCGCGAAAACTGACGAAATTGGCCCCTGTCCTGATTTATGTTTCCGATCAGTCTGTCAAATTTTAGCTCATTCAGGCACCGTCGCGAAAAATGACGAAATTTACCCCGGCGCGATAATTGTTTCCGATCAGTCTTTTGAATTTTAGCCCATTCCGACTCCGTCGCGAAAAATGACGAAATTGCCCCCGGCGCGATTTTTGTTTCCGATAAGTTTGTAAAATTTTAGCCCACTCAGACTCCATCGTGAAAAATGACGAAATTGCCCTCGGCGCGACTTTTGTTTCCGATAAGTTTGTAAAATTTTAGCCCATTCCGACTCCATCGTGAAAAATGACGAAATTGCCCTCGGCGCGACTTTTGTTTCCGATAAGTTTGTAAAATTTTAGCCCATTCCGACTCCGTCGCGAAAAATGACGAAATTGCCCCGGCGCGATTTTTGTTTCCGATCAGTCTGTCAAATTTTAGATCATTCCGACACCGTCGCGAAAAATGACGAAATTTACCCCGGCGCGACTTTTGTTTCCGATCAGTCTGTCGAATTTTAGCCCATTCCGACACCGTCGTGAAAAATGACGAAATTGGCCCCGTCGCGATTTTTGTTTCCGATCAGTAAGTCAAATTTTAGCCAATTCCGACTCCGTCGCGAAAAACGACGAAATTACCCCCGTCGCGATTTTTGTTTCCAATAAGTCCGCAAAATTTTAGCCCATTCCGACTCCGTCGCGGAAAATGTCGAAATTGCCCCAGCGTGATTTTTGTTTCCCATCAGTCTGTCGAATTTTAGCCCATTTCGACTCCGTCGCAAAAAATGACGAAATTGCCCTCGGCGCGACTTTTGTTTCCGATCAGTCTGTCAAATTTTAGCCCATTCCGA
>NW_019228145.1:0-4105 GCF_002742605.1 Olea europaea var. sylvestris
TTCCGATCAAACTCCCAAATTTCAGCCAATTTCGACACAGTCTAGAAAAATGACGAAATTGCTCCCGGCGAGGTTTTTGTTTCTGATCAACCAGTTCAATTTTTGCCAAATCCGACACAGTCGAGAAAAATGACGAAATTGCCCCTGGCGCGATTTTTAATTTAGATCAAACTGCCAAATTTCAGCCAATTCCGACACAGTCGAGAAAAATGACGAAATTGCCACCGGCGCGATTTTTGTCTCCGATCAAACTGTCAAATTCGAGCCCATTCCGACACAGTCGAGAAAAATGAAGAAATTGCCACCGGCGCGATTTTTGTTTCAGATCAAACTGCAAAATTTCAGCCAATTCCGACACAGTCGAGAAAAATGACGAAATTGCCCTCGACGCAGTTTTTGTATCCGATCAACCAGTCAAAATTTAGCCAATTCGGACACATTCGCGAAAAATGACGAAATTACACCCGGCGCGATTTTTGCTCCCGATCAACCTGTCAAATTTGAGCCCATTCCGACACAATCGTGAAAAATGACGAAATTGCCCCCGGCGCGATTTTCATTTTAGATCAAACTGCCAAATTTCAGCCAATTCCGACACAGTCGAGAAAAATTACGAAATTACCACCGGCGCGATTTTTGTCTCCGATCAAACTGTCAAATTTGAGCCTATTCCGAGACAGTCGAGAAAAATGAAGAAATTGCCCCCGGCGCGATTTTTGTTTCGGATCAAACTGCCAAATTTCACCCAATTCCGACAGAGTCGAGAAAAATAATGAAATTGCCCCCGGCGCGATTTTTGTTTCAGTTCAAACTGCCAAATTTCAATCAATTCCGACAGAGTCGAGAAAAATGACGAAATTGCCCCCGGCGCGGTTTTTGTTTCCGATCAACATGTTAAATTTTAGCCAACTCTGACACAGTCGGGAAAAAAGACAAAATTACACCCGACGCGATTTTCGTTCCCGATAATCCTGTCAAATTTCAGCCCATTTCGACACATTCGAGAAAAATGACGAAATTGCTATCGGCGAGATTTTTATTTCCGATCAAACTGCCAAATTTCAGCCAATTCCGACACGGTCGAGAAAAATGACGAAATTGCCCCCGGCGCAGTTTTTGTATCCGATCAACCAGTCAAATTTTAGCCAATTCCGACAGAGTCGCGAAAAATGACGAAATTACACCCGGCGCGATTTTTGTTCACGATCAACCTGTCAAATTTGAGCCCATTCCGACACAGTCGAGAAAAATGACGAAATTGCCCCCGACGCGATTTTTATTTTAGATCAAACTGCCAAATTTCGGCCAATTTCGACACAGTCGAGAAAAATGACGAAATTTCCTCGGCGCGATTTTTGTTCCCGATAAACCTGTCTAATTTGAGCCCATTCCAACACAGTCGAGAAAAATGACGAAATTGCCGACGGCGCGATTTTTATTTCCGATCAAACTCCCAAATTTCAGCATATTTCGAGACAGTCGAGAAAAATGACGAAATTGCCCCTGGCGCGGTTTTTGTTTTCGATCAAACAGTCAAATTTTAGCCAATTCAGACACAGTCGCGAAAAATGACGAAATTACACCCGTCGCGGTTTTTGTTCCCTATCAACCAGTCAAATTTGAGCCCATTCCGACACAGTCGAGAAAAAAGACGAAATTGCCCCCGGCGCGATTTTTATTTCAAATCAAGCTGCCAAATTTCAGCCAATTCCGACACAGTCGAGAAAAATGATGAAATTACCCTCGGCGCGGTTTTGTTCCCGATCAACCTGTCAAATTTGAGCCCATTCCGACACAGTCGAGAAAAATGACGAAATTGCCGACGACGCGATTTTTGTTTCAGATCAAACTGCCAAATTTCACCCAATTCCGACAGAGTCGAGAAAAATGACGACATTGCCCCCGGCGCGGTTTTTCTTTCCGATCAACAAGTCAAATTTTAGCCAATTCTGACTCCGATCAAACTTTCAAATTTCAGCCAATTCCAACACAGTCGAGAAAAATGACGGAATTGCCACCGGCGCAGTTTTTGTATCCGATCAACCAGTCAAATTTTAACCAATTCCGACACAGTCGAGAAAAATGACGAAATTACACCCGGCGCGGTTTTTGTTCCCGATCAACCTGTCAAATTTCAGCCCATTTCGACACAGTCGAGAAAAATGACGGAATTGCCACCGGCGCAGGTTTTGTATCCGATCAACCAGTCAAATTTCAGCCCATTCCGACTCAGTCGAGAAAACTGACGAAATTGCCCCCGGCGCGATTTTTATTTCCGATCAACACCCAAATTTCAGCCAATTTCGACACAGTCGAGAAAAATGACGGAATTGCCACCGGCGCAGGTTTTGTATCCGATCAACCAGTCAAATTTCAGCCCATTCCGACTCAGTCGAGAAAACTGACGAAATTGCCCCCGGCGCGATTTTTATTTCCGATCAACACCCAAATTTCAGCCAATTTCGACACAGTCGAGAAAAATGACGGAATTGCCACCGGCGCAGGTTTTGTATCCGATCAACCAGTCAAATTTCAGCCCATTCCGACTCAGTCGAGAAAACTGACGAAATTGCCCCCGGCGCGATTTTTATTTCCGATCAACACCCAAATTTCAGCCAATTTCGACACAGTCGAGAAAAATGACGAAATTGCCCCCGGCGCGATTTTTATTTTAGATCAAACTGTCAAATTTCAGCCATTTCCGACACAGTCAAGAAAAATGACGAAATTGCTCCCGGCGCGATTTTTGTTTTCGATCAACCAGTTAAATTTTAGCCAAATCTGGCACAGTCGGGAAAAATGACGAAATTGCCCCCGGCGCGATTTTTATTTTAGATCAAACTGCTAAATTTCAGCCAATTCCGACACAGTCGAGAAAAATGACGAAATTGCCACCGGCGCGATTTTTGTCTCCGATCAAACTGTCAAATTTGAGCCCATTCCGACACAGTCGAGAAAAATGACGGAATTGCCACCGGCGCAATTTTTGTTTCCGATCAAACTGTCAAATTTTAGCCCATTCCGACACAGTCGAGAAAAATGACGAAATTGCCCCTGGCGCGATTTTTATTTCAGTTGAAACTGCAAAATTTCAACCAATTCCAACAGTGTCGAGAAAAATGATGAAATTGCCCCTGGCGCGGTTTTTGTTTCGGATCAAACGGCCAAATTTCACCCAATTCCGACAGAGTCGAGAAAAATGACGACATTGCCCCCGGCACGATTTTTGTTTCCGATCAACAAGTCAAATTTTAGCCAATTCTGACACAGTCGCGAAAAAGGACGAAATTACACCCGGCACGATTTTTGTTCCCGATAATCCTGTCAAATTTGAGCCCATTCCGACACAGTCGAGAAAAATGACGAAATTGCCCCCGGTGCTATTTTTGTTTTCGATCAAACAGTCAAATTTTAGCCAATTCAGAAACAGTCGCGAAAAATGAAGAAATTACACCCGTCGCGATTTTTGTTCCCAATCAACCTGTCAAATTTGAGCCCATTCCGACATAGTCGAGAAAAATGCCGAAATTGCCCCCGGCGCGATTTTTATTTCAGATCAAGCTGCCAAATTTCAGCCAATTCCGACAGAGTCGAGAAAAATGACGAAATTGCCCTCGGCGCGATTTTTGTTCCCGATCAACCAGTCAAATTTGAGCCCATTCCGACACAGTCGAGAAAAAAGACGAAATTGCCCCTGGCTCGATTTTTATTTCAAATCAAGCTGCCAAATTTCAGCCAATTCCGACACAGTCGAGAAAAATGACGAAATTGCCCTCGGCGCGGTCTTGTTCTCGATCAACCTGTCAAATTTTAGCCCATTCCGACACAGTCGAGAAAAATGACGAAATTGCCGACGACGCGATTTTTATTTTCGATCGAACTGCCAAATTTCAGCCAATTCCGACACAGTCGAGAAAAATGACGAAATTGCCGCCGGCGCGATTTTTATTTCCAATCAAACATCCAAATTTCAGCCAATTCCAACACAGTCGAGAAAAATTACGAAATTGCCCCCGACGCAATTTTTGTATCCGATCAACCAGTCAAATTTTAACCAATTCGGACACAGTCGAGAAAAATGACGAAATTACACCCGGCGCGGTGT
>NW_019228146.1:0-189980 GCF_002742605.1 Olea europaea var. sylvestris
TGCTCGATTCCAATCGAATTAGACTAGCAATTCGCCAAAAATGAACAAACCTGAAGTTATCATGAAATCAAAAACCACTTTTCCTTGGATCGAGTGCAATCGAATTAGACTAGAATTCGCCAAAAGTGAACAAGCCAGAAGTTATCATGAAATAAAAAACCACTTTTCGTTGGATAGATTCCAATCGAATTAGACAAATAATTAGCCAAAAATGAACAATCCCGAAGTTTTCGTGAAATCAAAACCCCCCATCGTTGGCCCGATTTCAATCGAATTAGACTAGCAATTTGCCAAAAATGAGCAAACCCGAACTCATCATGAAATCAAAAACCACTTTTCATCGGCCCGATTCCAATCGAATTAGAATACCAGTTTACCAAAAAATGAACAATCCAGAAGTTATCATGAAATCAAAAACCACCTTTCATTGGGTCGATTCCAATCGAATTAGACTAGCTATTTGCCAAAAATGAATAAACCCGATGTTTTCATGAAATCAAAAACCACTATTCGTTGGATCACGTGCAATCAAATTAGACTAAAATTCGCCAAAAACGAACAAACCCGAAGTTATCATGAAATCAAAAACCACTCTTCGTTGGATCGAGTGCACTCGACTTCGACTACAATTCGCCAAGAGAGAACATACCCGAAGATATCATGAAATCAAAATCCACTTTTCGTTGGCTCGATTCCAATAGAATTAGACTCGCAATTTACCAAAAGTGAACAAACCTGAAGTTTTCGTGAAATAAAAACCCAACTCGTTGGCCCGATTCCAATCAAATTAGACTAGCAATTCGCCAAAAACGAACAAACCCGAACTCATTATGAAATCAAAAACCAATTTTCATCGGCCCGATACCAATCGAATTAGACTAGCAATTTACCAAAAAACGAACAATCCCGAAGTTGTCATGAAATCGAAAACCACCTTTCATTGGGTCGATTCCATTCGAATTAGACTAGCTATTGGCCAAAAACGAACAAACCTGAAGTTATCGTGAAATCAAAAGCCACTTTTCATTGGTTGGATTCCAATCGAATTAAACTGGCAATTCGCCAAATAGAACAAAGCCGAAGTCATCATGAAATCAAAAACCACTTTTCGTTGCTCGATTCCAATCGAATTAGACTAGCAATTTGCCAAAAACGAACAAATCCAAAGTTATCATGAAATCAAAAATCACTATTCGTTGGATCGAGTGCAATTGAATTAGACTACAATTCGCCAAAAACGAACAAACCCGAAGCTATCATGAAATCAAAAACCACTTTTCGTTGCCTAGATTCCAATTGAATTAGACTAGCAATTGGCCAAAAATGAACAAACCCGAAGTTATAATGAAATAAAAAACCACCACTCGTTGGATCGATTCGAATCGAATTAGACAGCAATTCACCAAAATCGAACAAAGCCAAAGTCATCATCAAATCAAAAACCACTTTTCGTTGCTCGATTCCAATCGAATTAGACTACCAATTCGCCAAAAACGAACAAACCCGAAGTTATCCTGAAATCAAAAACCACTATTCGTTGGATCGAGTGCAATCGAATTAGACTAGCAATTCGCCAAAAATGAACAAAGCCGAAGTTATAATGAAATTAAAACCAGCTTTTCATTGGCTCGATTCCAATCGAATTGGACTAGCAATTCGCCAAAAACGAACAAACCCAAAGTTATCATGAAATCAAAAACCACTATTCGTTGGATCGAGTGCAATCGAATTAGACTACAATTCGCCAAAAACAAACAAACCCGAAGCTATCAAAAAATCTAAAACCACTTTTCGTTGGCTAGATTCCAATCGAATTAGACTAGCAATTCACCAAAAATGAATAAACTCGAAGTTTTCATGAAATCAAAACCCACCTTCGTTGGACCGATTCCAATCGAATCAGACTAGCAATTCGCCAAAAACGAACAAACCCGAACTCATCATGAAATCAAAAACCACTTTTCATCGGCCCGATTTCAATCGAATTAGACTAGCAATTTGCCAAAAAATGAACAATCCCGAAGTTATCATAAAATCAAAAACCACCTTTCATTGGGTCGATTCCAATCGAATTGCACTAGCTAGTTGCCAAAAAGATCAAACCTGAAGTTATCATGAAATCAAAAGCTACTTTTCATTGGCTCGATTCCAGTCGAACTAAACTAGCAATTCGCCAAAAACGAAACAACACGAAGTTATAATGAAATAAAAAACCACCATTCGTTGGATCGATTCCAATCGAATTAGATAGAAATTAGCCAAAAATCGAACAAAGCAGAAGTCATCATGAAATCAAAAACCACTTTTCGTTGCTCGATTCCAATCGAATTAGACTAGCAATTAGCCAAAAACGAACAAACCGAAAGTTTTCATGAAATCAAATCCCACCATCATTGGCCCGATTTCAATCGAATTAGACTAGCAATTCGCCAAAAACGAAACAACCCGAAGTTATAATGAAATAAAAAACCACCATTCATTGGATCGATTCCAATCGAATTAGATAGAAATTAGCCAAAAATCGAACAAAGCAGAAGTCATCATGAAATCAAAAACCACTTTTCGTTGCTCGATTCCAATCGAATTAGACTAGCAATTAGCCAAAAACGAACAAACCGAAAGTTTTCATGAAATCAAATCCCACCATCATTGGCCCGATTTCAATCGAATTAGACTAGCAATTCGCCAAAAACGAAACAACCCGAAGTTATAATGAAATAAAAAACCACCATTCATTGGATCGATTCCAATCGAATTAGATAGAAATTAGCCAAAAATCGAACAAAGCAGAAGTCATCATGAAATCAAAAACCACTTTTCGTTGCTCGATTCCAATCGAATTAGACTAGCAATTAGCCAAAAACGAACAAACCGAAAGTTTTCATGAAATCAAATCCCACCATCATTGGCCCGATTTCAATCGAATTAGACTAGCAATTCGCCAAAAACGAAACAACCCGAAGTTATAATGAAATAAAAAACCACCATTCATTGGATCGATTCCAATCGAATTAGATAGAAATTAGCCAAAAATCGAACAAAGCAGAAGTCATCATGAAATCAAAAACCACTTTTCGTTGCTCGATTCCAATCGAATTAGACTAGCAATTAGCCAAAAACGAACAAACCGAAAGTTTTCATGAAATCAAATCCCACCATCATTGGCCCGATTTCAATCGAATTAGACTAGCAATTCGCCAAAAACGAAACAACCCGAAGTTATAATGAAATAAAAAACCACCATTCATTGGATCGATTCCAATCGAATTAGATAGAAATTAGCCAAAAATCGAACAAAGCAGAAGTCATCATGAAATCAAAAACCACTTTTCGTTGCTCGATTCCAATCGAATTAGACTAGCAATTAGCCAAAAACGAACAAACCGAAAGTTTTCATGAAATCAAATCCCACCATCATTGGCCCGATTTCAATCGAATTAGACTAGCAATTCGCCAAAAACGAAACAACCCGAAGTTATAATGAAATAAAAAACCACCATTCATTGGATCGATTCCAATCGAATTAGATAGAAATTAGCCAAAAATCGAACAAAGCAGAAGTCATCATGAAATCAAAAACCACTTTTCGTTGCTCGATTCCAATCGAATTAGACTAGCAATTAGCCAAAAACGAACAAACCGAAAGTTTTCATGAAATCAAATCCCACCATCATTGGCCCGATTTCAATCGAATTAGACTAGCAATTCGCCAAAAACGAAACAACCCGAAGTTATAATGAAATAAAAAACCACCATTCATTGGATCGATTCCAATCGAATTAGATAGAAATTAGCCAAAAATCGAACAAAGCAGAAGTCATCATGAAATCAAAAACCACTTTTCGTTGCTCGATTCCAATCGAATTAGACTAGCAATTAGCCAAAAACGAACAAACCGAAAGTTTTCATGAAATCAAATCCCACCATCATTGGCCCGATTTCAATCGAATTAGACTAGCAATTCGCCAAAAACGAAACAACCCGAAGTTATAATGAAATAAAAAACCACCATTCATTGGATCGATTCCAATCGAATTAGATAGAAATTAGCCAAAAATCGAACAAAGCAGAAGTCATCATGAAATCAAAAACCACTTTTCGTTGCTCGATTCCAATCGAATTAGACTAGCAATTAGCCAAAAACGAACAAACCGAAAGTTTTCATGAAATCAAATCCCACCATCATTGGCCCGATTTCAATCGAATTAGACTAGCAATTCGCCAAAAACGAAACAACCCGAAGTTATAATGAAATAAAAAACCACCATTCATTGGATCGATTCCAATCGAATTAGATAGAAATTAGCCAAAAATCGAACAAAGCAGAAGTCATCATGAAATCAAAAACCACTTTTCGTTGCTCGATTCCAATCGAATTAGACTAGCAATTAGCCAAAAACGAACAAACCGAAAGTTTTCATGAAATCAAATCCCACCATCATTGGCCCGATTTCAATCGAATTAGACTAGCAATTCGCCAAAAACGAAACAACCCGAAGTTATAATGAAATAAAAAACCACCATTCATTGGATCGATTCCAATCGAATTAGATAGAAATTAGCCAAAAATCGAACAAAGCAGAAGTCATCATGAAATCAAAAACCACTTTTCGTTGCTCGATTCCAATCGAATTAGACTAGCAATTAGCCAAAAACGAACAAACCGAAAGTTTTCATGAAATCAAAACCCACCATCGTTGGCCCGATTTCAATCGAATTAGACTAGCAATTCGTAAAAAATGAACAAACCCGAACACATCACGAAATCAAAAGCCACTTTTCATCGGCTCGATTCCAATCGAATTAGACTAGCAGTTTACCAAAAAATGAACAATCCAGAAGTTATCACGAAATCAAAAACCACCCTTCATTGGGTCGATTCCAATCGAATTAGACTAGCTATTCGCCAAAAACGAACAAACCCGAAATTATCATGAAATCAAAAACCACTATTTGTTGGATCGAGTGCAATCGATTTCGACTACAATTCGCCAAAAGCGAACATACCCGAAGATATCATGAAATCAAAAACCACTTTTTGTTGGATCGATTCCAATAGAATTAGACACGCAATTTGCCAAAAGTGAACAAACCCGAAGTTTTCATTAAATCAAAACCCAACTCGTTGGCCCGATTACAATCAAATTAGACTATCAATTCGCCAAAAACGAACAAACCCGAACTCATCATGAAATCAAAAACCAATTTTCATCGGCCCAATACCAATCGAATTAGACTAGCAATTTACCAAAAAACGAACAATCCCGAAGTTGTCATGAAATCAAAAACCACCTTTCATTGGGTCGATTCCATTCGAATTAGACTAGCAATTTACCAAAAAACGAACAATCCCGAAGTTGTCATGAAATCAAAAACCACCTTTCATTGGGTCGATTCCATTCGAATTAGACTAGCAATTTACCAAAAAACGAACAATCCCGAAGTTGTCATGAAATCAAAAACCACCTTTCATTGGGTCGATTCCATTCGAATTAGACTAGCAATTTACCAAAAAACGAACAATCCCGAAGTTGTCATGAAATCAAAAACCACCTTTCATTGGGTCGATTCCATTCGAATTAGACTAGCAATTTACCAAAAAACGAACAATCCCGAAGTTGTCATGAAATCAAAAACCACCTTTCATTGGGTCGATTCCATTCGAATTAGACTAGCAATTTACCAAAAAACGAACAATCCCGAAGTTGTCATGAAATCAAAAACCACCTTTCATTGGGTCGATTCCATTCGAATTAGACTAGCAATTTACCAAAAAACGAACAATCCCGAAGTTGTCATGAAATCAAAAACCACCTTTCATTGGGTCGATTCCATTCGAATTAGACTAGCAATTTACCAAAAAACGAACAATCCCGAAGTTGTCATGAAATCAAAAACCACCTTTCATTGGGTCGATTCCATTCGAATTAGACTAGCAATTTACCAAAAAACGAACAATCCCGAAGTTGTCATGAAATCAAAAACCACCTTTCATTGGGTCGATTCCATTCGAATTAGACTAGCAATTTACCAAAAAACGAACAATCCCGAAGTTGTCATGAAATCAAAAACCACCTTTCATTGGGTCGATTCCATTCGAATTAGACTAGCAATTTACCAAAAAACGAACAATCCCGAAGTTGTCATGAAATCAAAAACCACCTTTCATTGGGTCGATTCCATTCGAATTAGACTAGCAATTTACCAAAAAACGAACAATCCCGAAGTTGTCATGAAATCAAAAACCACCTTTCATTGGGTCGATTCCATTCGAATTAGACTAGCAATTTACCAAAAAACGAACAATCCCGAAGTTGTCATGAAATCAAAAACCACCTTTCATTGGGTCGATTCCATTCGAATTAGACTAGCAATTTACCAAAAAACGAACAATCCCGAAGTTGTCATGAAATCAAAAACCACCTTTCATTGGGTCGATTCCATTCGAATTAGACTAGCAATTTACCAAAAAACGAACAATCCCGAAGTTGTCATGAAATCAAAAACCACCTTTCATTGGGTCGATTCCATTCGAATTAGACTAGCAATTTACCAAAAAACGAACAATCCCGAAGTTGTCATGAAATCAAAAACCACTATTCGTTGGATCGAGTGCAATCGAATTAGACTAGAATTCGCCAAAAACGAACAAGGCCGAAGTTATCATGAAACCAAAAACTACTTTTCGTTGGTCAGATTCCAATCGAATTAGACTAGCAATTAGCCAAAAACGAACAAACCTGAAGTTTTCACGAAATCAAAACCCACCATCGTTGGCCCGATTTCAATCGAATTAGACTAGCAATTCGCCAAAAATGAACAAACCCAAACTCATCACGAAATCAAAAACCACTTTTCATCGGCCCGATTCCAATCGAATTAGACTAGCTATTCGCCAAAAACGAACAAACCCGAAATTGTCATGAAATCAAAAACCACCCTTCATTGGGTCGATTCCAATCGAATTAGCCTAGCTATTCGCCAAAAACGAACAAACCCGAAATTGTCATGAAATCAAAAACCACCCTTCATTGGGTCGATTCCAATCGAATTAGCCTAGCTATTCGCCAAAAACGAACAAACCCGAAATTATCATGAAATCAAAAATCACTATTTGTTGGATCGAGTGCAATCGATTTCGACTACAATTTGCCAAAAGCGAACATACCCGAAGATATCATGAAATCAAAAACCGCTTTTCGTTGGATCGATTCCAATAGAATTAGACACACAATTTGCCAAAAGTGAACAAACCCGAAGTTTTCATGAAATCAAAACCCAACTCGTTGGCCCGATTACAATCAAATTAGACTAGCAATTCGCCAAAAACGAACAAACCCGAACTCATCATGAAATCAAAAACCAATTTTCATCAGCCCAATACCAATCGAATTAGACTAGCAATTTACCAAAAAATGAACAATCTCGAAGTTATCATGAAATCAAAAACCACCTTTCATTGGGTCGATTCCATTCGAATTAGACTAGCTATTGGCCAAAAACGAACAAACCTGAAGTTATCATGAAATCAAAAACCACTTTTCCTTGGATCGAGTGCAATCGAATTAGACTAGAATTCGCCAAAAATGAACAAACCCGAAATCATCACGAAATCAAAAACCACTTTTCCTTGGATCGAGTGCAATCGAATTAGACTAGAATTCGCCAAAAATGAACAAACCCGAAATCATCACGAAATCAAAAACCACTTTTCCTTGGATCGAGTGCAATCGAATTAGACTAGAATTCGCCAAAAATGAACAAACCCGAAATCATCACGAAATCAAAAACCACTTTTCCTTGGATCGAGTGCAATCGAATTAGACTAGAATTCGCCAAAAATGAACAAACCCGAAATCATCACGAAATCAAAAACCACTTTTCCTTGGATCGAGTGCAATCGAATTAGACTAGAATTCGCCAAAAATGAACAAACCCGAAATCATCACGAAATCAAAAACCACTTTTCCTTGGATCGAGTGCAATCGAATTAGACTAGAATTCGCCAAAAATGAACAAACCCGAAATCATCACGAAATCAAAAACCACTTTTCCTTGGATCGAGTGCAATCGAATTAGACTAGAATTCGCCAAAAATGAACAAACCCGAAATCATCACGAAATCAAAAACCACTTTTCCTTGGATCGAGTGCAATCGAATTAGACTAGAATTCGCCAAAAATGAACAAACCCGAAATCATCACGAAATCAAAAACCACTTTTCCTTGGATCGAGTGCAATCGAATTAGACTAGAATTCGCCAAAAATGAACAAACCCGAAATCATCACGAAATCAAAAACCACTTTTCCTTGGATCGAGTGCAATCGAATTAGACTAGAATTCGCCAAAAATGAACAAACCCGAAATCATCACGAAATCAAAAACCACTTTTCCTTGGATCGAGTGCAATCGAATTAGACTAGAATTCGCCAAAAATGAACAAACCCGAAATCATCACGAAATCAAAAACCACTTTTCCTTGGATCGAGTGCAATCGAATTAGACTAGAATTCGCCAAAAATGAACAAACCCGAAATCATCACGAAATCAAAAACCACTTTTCCTTGGATCGAGTGCAATCGAATTAGACTAGAATTCGCCAAAAATGAACAAACCCGAAATCATCACGAAATCAAAAACCACTTTTCCTTGGATCGAGTGCAATCGAATTAGACTAGAATTCGCCAAAAATGAACAAACCCGAAATCATCACGAAATCAAAAACCACTTTTCCTTGGATCGAGTGCAATCGAATTAGACTAGAATTCGCCAAAAATGAACAAACCCGAAATCATCACGAAATCAAAAACCACTTTTCCTTGGATCGAGTGCAATCGAATTAGACTAGAATTCGCCAAAAATGAACAAACCCGAAATCATCACGAAATCAAAAACCACTTTTCGTTGGATCGATTCCAATAGAATTAGACACGCAATTTGCCAAAAGTGAACAAACCCGAAGTTTTCAAGAAATCGAAACCCAACTCGTTGGCCCGATTACAATCAAATTAGACTAGCAATTCGCCAAAAACGAACAAACCCGAACTCATCATGAAATCAAAAACCAATGTTCATCGGCCCAATACCAATCGAATTAGACTAGCAATTTACCAAAAAATGAACAATCCCGAAGTTATCATGAAATCAAAAACCACCTTTCATTGGGTCGATTCCATTCGAATTAGACTAGCTATTGGCCAAAAACGAACAAACCTGAAGTTATCATGAAATCAAAAGCCACTTTTCATTGGCTCGATTCCAATCGAATTAAACTGGAAATTTTCCAAATCGAACAAGCCGAAGTCATCATGAAATCAAAAATCACTTTTCGTTGCTCGATTACAATCGAATTAGACAAGCAATTCGCCAAAAACGAACAAACCCGAAGTCATCATGAAATCAAAAACCACTATTCGTTGGATCGAGTGCAATCGAATTAGACTAGAATTCGCCAAAAACGAACAAGGTCGAAGTTATCATGAAACCAAAAACTACTTTTCGTTGGTCAGATTCCAATCGAATTAGACTAGCAATTAGCCAAAAACGAACAAACCCGAAGTTTTCACGAAATCAAAACCTACCATCGTTGGCCCGATTTCAATCGAATTAGACTAGCAATTCGCCAAAAATGAACAAACCCGAAATCATCACGAAATCAAAAACCACTTTTCATCGGCCCGATTCCAATCGAATTAGACTAGCAGTTTACCAAAAAATGAACAATCCAGAAGTTATCATGAAATCAAAAACCACCCTTCATTGGGTCGATTCCAATCGAATTAGAGTAGCTATTTGCCAAAAATGAACAAACCCGATATTTTCATGAAATCAAAAACCACTATTCGTTGGATCAAGTACAATCAAATTAGACTACAATTCGCCAAAAACGAACAAACCGAAAATTATCATGAAATCAAAAACCACTATTCGTCGGATCGAGTGCAATCGAATTCGACTACAATTCGCCAAAAACGAACAAGGCCGAAGTTATCTCGAAATCAAAAACTACTTTTCGTAGGTTAGATTCCAATCGAATTAGACTAGCAATTAGCCAAAAACGAACAAACCCGAAGTTTTCATGAAATCAAAACCCACCATCGTTGGCCCGATTTCAATCGAATTAGACTAGCAATTCGCTAAAAATGAACAAACCCAAACTCATCACGAAATCAAAAACCTCTTTTCATCGGCTCGATTCCAATCGAATTAGACTACCAGTTTACCAAAAAATGAACAATCCAGAAGTTATCATGAAATCAAAAACCACCCTTCATTTGGTCGATTCCAATCGAATTAGACTAGCCATTTGCCAAAAAAGAATAAACCCGATGTTTTCATGAAATCAAAAACCACTATTCGTTGGATCAAGTGCAATCAAATTAGACTAAAATTCGCCAAAAACGAACAAACCCGAAGTT
The DNA here is from genome assembly GCF_002742605.1 of Olea europaea var. sylvestris. Lineage (NCBI taxonomy): Eukaryota > Viridiplantae > Streptophyta > Magnoliopsida > Lamiales > Oleaceae > Olea > Olea europaea. Next base: position 10,420 of record NW_019228146.1, read on the forward strand.
ATCATGAAATCAAAAATCACTCTTCGTTGGATCGAGTCCACTCGACTTCGACTACAATTCGCCAAAAGCGAACATACCCGAAGATAACATGAAATCAAAAAGCACTTTTCGTTGGCTCGATTCCAATAGAATTAAACTCGCAATTTACCAAAAGCGAACAAACCTGAAGTTTTCGTGAAATCAAAACCCAACTCGTTGGCCCGATTCCAATCAAATTAGACTAGCAATTCGCCAAAAATGAGCAAACCCGAACTCATCATGAAATCAAAAACCAATTTTCATCGGCCCGATACCAATCGAATTAGACTAGCAATTTACCAAAAAACGAACAATCCCGAAGTTGTCATGAAATCGAAAACCACCTTTCAATGGGTCGATTCCATTCGAATTAGACTAGCTATTGGCCAAAAACGAACAAACCTGAAGTTATCAGGAAATCAAAAGCCACTTTTCATTGGTTGGATTCCAATCGAATTAAACTGGCAATTCGCTAAATCAAACAGAGCCGAAGTCATCATGAAATCAAAAACCACTTCTCGTTGCTCGATTCCAATCGAATTAGAATAGCAAATCGCCAAAAACGAACAGACCCGAACTCATCATGAAGTCAAAAACCAATTTTCATCGGCCCAATACCAATCGAATTAGACTAGCAATTTACCAAAAAACGAACAATCCCGAAGTTGTCATGAAATCGAAAACCACCTTTCAATGGGTCGATTCCATTCGAATTAGACTAGCTATTGGCCAAAAACGAACAAACCTGAAGTTATCATGAAATCAAAAGCCACTTTTCATTGGCTCGATTCCAATCGAATTAAACTGGCAATTCGCCCAATCGAACAAAACCGAAGTAATGAAATCAAAAACCACTTTTCGTTGCTCGATTCCAATCGAATTAGACAAGCAATTCGCCAAAAATGAACAAACCTGAAGTTATCATGAAATCAAAAGCCACTTTTCATTGGCTCGATTCCAATCGAATTAAACTGGCAATTCGCCCAATCGAACAAAACCGAAGTCATGAAATCAAAAACCACTTTTCGTTGCTCGATTCCAATCGAATTAGACAAGCAATTAGCCAAAAAAGAACAAACCCGAAGTTTTCATGAAATCAAAACCCCCCATCGTTGGCCCGATTTCAATCGAATTAGACTAGCAATTCGCCAAAAATGAACAAACTCGAACTCATCATGAAATCAAAAACCACTTTTCGTCGGCCCGATTCCAATCGAATTAGAATACCAATTTACCAAAAAATGAACAATCCAGAAGTTATCATGAAATCAAAAACCACCTTTCATTGGGTCGATTCCATTCGAATTAGACTAGCTAGCAATTCGCCAAAAACGAACAAACCCGAAGTTATCATGAAATCGAAAACCACCTTTCATTGGGTCGATTCCATTCGAATTAGACTAGCTAGCAATTCGCCAAAAACGAACAAACCCGAAGTTATCATGAAATCGAAAACCACCTTTCATTGGGTCGATTCCATTCGAATTAGACTAGCTAGCAATTCGCCAAAAACGAACAAACCCGAAGTTATCATGAAATCGAAAACCACCTTTCATTGGGTCGATTCCATTCGAATTAGACTAGCTAGCAATTCGCCAAAAACGAACAAACCCGAAGTTATCATGAAATCGAAAACCACCTTTCATTGGGTCGATTCCATTCGAATTAGACTAGCTAGCAATTCGCCAAAAACGAACAAACCCGAAGTTATCATGAAATCGAAAACCACCTTTCATTGGGTCGATTCCATTCGAATTAGACTAGCTAGCAATTCGCCAAAAACGAACAAACCCGAAGTTATCATGAAATCGAAAACCACCTTTCATTGGGTCGATTCCATTCGAATTAGACTAGCTATTGGCCAAAAACGAACAAACCTGAAGTTATCAGGAAATCAAAAGCCACTTTTCATTGGTTGGATTCCATTCGAATTAAACTGGCAATTCGCTAAATCGAACAGAGCCGAAGTCATCATGAAATCAAAAACCACTTTTCGTTGCTCGATTCCAATCGAATTAGAATAGCAATTCGCCAAAAACGAACAGACCCGAACTCATCATGAAGTCAAAAACCAATTTTCATCGGCCCAATACCTATCGAATTAGACTAGCAATTTACCAAAAAATGAACAATCCCGAAGTTGTCATGAAATAAAAACCACCTTTCATTGGGTCGATTCCATTCGAATTAGACTAGCTATTGGCCAAAAACGAACAAACCTGAAGTTATCATGGAATCAAAAGCCACTTTTCATTGGCTCGATTCCAATCGAATAAAACTGGCAATTCGCCCAATCGAACAAAACCGAAGTCATGAAATCAAAAACCACTTTTCGTTGCTCGATTCCAATCGAATTAGACAAGCAATTCGCCAAAAATGAACAAACCTGAAGTTATCATGAAATCAAAAACCACTTTTCCTTCGATCGAGTGCAATCGAATTAGACTAGAATTCGCCAAAAGTGAACAAGCCCGAAGTTATCATGAAATCAAAAACCACTTTTCGTCGGTTAGATTCCAATCGAATTAGACAAGCAATTAGCCAAAAAAGAACAAACCCGAAGTTTTCATGAAATCAAAACCCCCCATCGTTGGCCCGATTTCAATCGAATTAGACTAGCAATTCGCCAAAAATGAGCAAACCCGAACTCATCGTGAAATCAAAAACCACTTTTCATCGGCCCGATTCCAATCGAATTAGAATACCAGTTTACCAAAAAATGAACAATCCAAAAGTTATCATGAAATCAAAAACCACCTTTCATTGGGTCGATTCCAATCGAATTAGACTAGCTATTTGCCAAAAATGAATAAACCCGATGTTTTCATGAAATCAAAAGCCACTATTCGTTGGATCAAGTGCAATCAAATTAGACTACAATTCGCCAAAAACGAACAATCCCGAAGTTGTTATGAAATCGAAAACCACCTTTCAATGGGTCGATTCCATTCAAATTAGACTAGCTATTGGCCAAAAACGAACAAACCTGAAGTTATCAGGAAATCAAAAGCCACTTTTCATTGGTTGGATTCCAATCGAATTAAACTGGCAATTCGCTAAATCGAACAGAGCCGAAGTCATCATGAAATCAAAAACCACTTTTCGTTGCTCGATTCCAATCGAATTAGACTAGCAATTAGCCGAAAATGAACAAGCCTAAAGTTATCATGAAATCAAAAATCACTTTTCATTGGCTCGATTCTAATCGAATTAGACTGGCAATTCGTCGAAGATGATCAAACCCGAAGTTATCATGAAATCAAAAACCACTTTTCATTGGGCCAATTCCAATTGAATTAGACAAGCAATTCATCAAAAATGATCAAACTCGAAGTTCTCATGAAATCAGAAACCACTTTTCATTGAATCGATTCCAATCTATTAGACTAGCAATTTGTCAAAGACGAACAAACCGGAAGTTATCATGTAATCAAAAATCGATTTTCATTGGCTCGATTCCAATCGAATTAAACTGGCAATTCGCCCAATCGAACAAAACCGAAGTCATGAAATCAAAAACTACTTTTCATTGGCTCGATTCCAATCGAATTAAACTGGCAATTCGCCCAATCGAACAAAACCGAAGTCATGAAATCAAAAACCACTTTTCGTTGGATCGAGTGCAATCGAATTAGACTAGAATTCGCCAAAAGTGAACAAGCCCGAAGTTATCATGAAATCAAAAACCACTTTTCGTTGGTTAGATTCCAATCGAATTAGACAAGTAATTAGCCAAAAATGAACAATCCCGAAGTTTTCGTGAAATCAAAACCCCTCATCGTTGGCCCGATTTCAATCGAATTAGACTAGCAATTCGCCAAAAATGAACAAACTCGAACTCATCATGAAATCAAAAACCACTTTTCGTCGGCCCGATTCCAATCGAATTAGAATACCAGTTTACCAAAAAATGAACAATCCAGAAGTTATCATGAAATCAAAAACCACCTTTCATTGGGTCGATTCCAATCGAATTAGACTGGCTATTTGCCAAAAATGAATAAACCCGATGTTTTCATGAAATCAAAAACCACTATTCATTGGATCAAGTGCAATCAAATTAGACTAAAATTCGCCAAAAACGAACAAACCCGAAGTTATCATGAAATCAAAAACCACTCTTCGTTGGATCGAGTGCACTCGACTTCGACTACAATTCGCCAAAAGACAACATACCCGAAGATATCATGAAATCAAAAACCACTTTTCGTTGGCTCGATTCCAATAGAATTAGACTCGCAATTTACCAAAAGTGAACAAACCTGAAGTTTTCGTGAAATCAAAACCCAACTCGTTGGCCCGATTCCAATCAAATTAGACTAGCAATTCACCAAAAACGAACAAACCCGAACTCATTATGAAATCAAAAACCAATTTTCATCGGCCCGATACCAATCGAATTAGACTAGCTATTTACCAAAAAACGAACAATCCCGAAGTTGTCATGAAATCGAAAACCACCTTTCATTGGGTCGATTCCATTCGAATTAGACTAGCTATCGGCCAAAAACGAACAAACCTGAAGTTATTAGGAAATCAAAAGCCACTTTTCATCGGTTGGACTCGAATCGAATTAAACTTGCAATTCGCTAAATCGAACAGAGCCGAAGTCATCATGAAATCAAAAACCACTTTTCGTTGCTCGATTCCAATCGAATTAGACTAGCAATTCGCCAAAAACGAACAAACCCGAACTCAGCATGAAATCAAACACCAATTTTCATCGGCCCGATACCAATCGAATTAGACTAGCAATTTACCAAAAAATGAACAATCCCGAAGTTGTCATGAAATAAAAACCACCTTTCATTGGGTCGATTACATTCGAATTAGACTAGCTATTGGCCAAAAACGAACAAACCTGAAGTTATCATGAAATCAAAAACCACTTTTCGTTTCTCGATTCCAATCGAATTAGACTAGCGATTCGCCAAAAATGAACAAACCTGAAGTTATCATGAAATCAAAAACCACTATTCGTTGGATCGAGTGCAATCGAATTAGACTAGAATTCGCCAAAAACGAACAAGCCCGAAGTTATCATGAAATCAAAAACCACTTTTCGTTGGTTAGATTCCAATTGAATTAGACTAGCAATTAGCCAAAAATGAACAAACCCGAAGTTTTCATGAAATCAAAACCCCCCATCGTTGGCCCGATTTCAATCGAATTAAACTAGCAATTCGCTAAAAATGAACAAACCCGAGCTCATCACGAAATCAAAAACCAATTTTCATCGGCCCGATTCCAACCGAATTTGACTAGAAGTTTACCAAAAAATGAACAATCTAGAAGTTATCATGAAATCAAAAACCACCTTTCATTGGGTTGATTCCAATCGAAATAGAATAGCTATTTGCCAAAAATGAACAAACCCGATGTTTTCATGAAATCAAAAACCACTATTCGTTGGATCAAGTACAATCAAATTAGACTACAATTCCCTAAAAACGAACAAACTAGAAATTATCATGAAATCAAAAACAACTATTCGTTGGATTGAGTGCGATCGAATTCGACTACAATTCGCCAAAATCGAACATACCCGAAGATATCATGAAATCAGAAACCACTTTTCATTGGCTCGATTCCAATAGAATTAGACTCGCAATTTGTCAAAAGTGAACAAACCCGAAGTTTTCATGAAATCAAAACCCTACTCGTTGGCCCGATTCCAATCAAACTAGACTAGCAATCCGCCAAAATTGAACAAACCCAAACTCATCATGAAACCAAAAACCAATTTTCATCGGCCCGATACCAATCGAATTAGACTAGCAATTTACCAAAAAATGAACAATCCCGAAGTTGTCATGAAATCAAAAACCACCTTTCATTGGGTCGATTCCATTCGAATTAGACTAGCTATTTGCCAAAAAGAACAAACTGAAGGTATCATGAAATCAAAAGCCACCTTTCATTGGCTGGATTCCAACCGAATTAAACTGGCAATTTGCCAAATCGAACAAAGCCGAAGTCATAATGAAATCAAAAACCACTTTTCGTTGCTCGATTCCAATCGAATTAGACTAGCAATTCGCCAAAAATGAACAAACCCGAAGTTATCATGAAATAAAAAACCACTATTCGTTGGATCGAGTGCAATCGAATTAGACTAGAATTTGCCAAAAACGAACAAGCTCGAAGTTATCATTAAATCAAAAATCACTTTTCATTGGTTAGATTCCAATCGAGTTAGACTAGCAATTAGCCAAAAACGAACAAACCCGAAGTTTCCATGAAATCAAAGCCCACCATCGTTGGCCCGATTTCAATCGAATTAGACTAGCAATTCGCCAAAAATGAACAAACCCGAACTCATCACGAAATCAAAAACCACTTTTGATCGGCCCGATTCCAGTCGAATTAGACTAGCAGTTTACCAAAAAATGAACAACCCAGAAGTTATCATGAAATCAAAAACCACCCTTCATTGGGTCGATTCCAATCGAACTAGACTATCTATTTGCCAAAAATGAACAAACCCGAAGTTATCATGAAATCAAAAACCACTCTTCGTTGGATCGAGTGAAATTGAATTCGACTACAATTCGCCAAAAGCGAACATACCCGAAGATATCATGAAATCAAAAACCACTTTTCGTTGGCTCGATTCCAATAGAATTAGACTCGCAATTTGCTAAAAGGGAACAAACTCGAAGTTTGAAATCAAAACCCAACTCGTTGGCCCGATTCCAATCAAATTAGACTAGCAATTCGCCAAAAACGAACAAAACTCATCATGAAATCAAAGACCAATTTTCGTCGGCTCGATACCAATCGAATTAGACTAGCAATTTACCAAAAAATGAACAATCCCGAAGTTGTCATGAAATCAAAAACCACCTTTCATTGGGTCGATTCCATTCGAATTAGACTAGCTATTGGCCAAAAATGAAAAAAACCTGAAGCTATCATGAAATCAAAAGCCACTTTCCATTGGCTCGATTCCAATCGAATTAAACTGGCAATTCGCCAAATTGAACAAAGCCGAAGTCATCATGAAATCAAAAACCACTTTTCGTTGCTCGATTCCAATCGAATTAGACTAGCAATTCGCCAAAAACGAACAAACCCGAAGTTATCATGAAATAAAAAGCCACTATTCGTTAGATCGAGTGCAATCAAGTTGGACTAGAATTCGCCAAAAACGAACAAGCTGGAAGTTATCATGAAATCAAAAACCACCTTTCGTTGGTTAGATTCCAATCGAATTAGACTAGCAATTAGCCAAAAATGAACAAACCCGAAGTTTTCATGAAATCAAAACCCACCATCGTTGGCCCGATTTCAATCAAATTAGACTAGGAATTCGCCAAAAATGAACAAACCCGAACTCATCACGAAATCAAAAACCACTTTTCATCGGCCCGATTCTAGTCAAGTTAGGCTAGCAGTTTACCAAAAAATGAACAATCCAGAAGTTATCATGAAATCAAAAACCACCTTTCATTATGTCGATTCCAATCGAAATAGACTATCTATTTGCCAAAAATGAACAAACCCGATGTTTTCATGAAATCAAAAACCACTATTTGTTGGATCAAGTGCAATCAAATTAGACTACAATTCGCCAAAAATGAACAAACCCGAAGTTATCATGAAATCAAAAACCACTCTTTGTTGGATCGAGTGCAATCGAATTCGACTACAATTCCACAAAAGCGAACATACCCGAAGATATCATGAAATCAAAAACCACTTTTCGTTGGCTCGATTCCAATAGAATTAGACTAGCAATTTGCCAAAAGCGAACAAACCCGAAGTTTTCATGAAATCAAAACCCAACTCGTTGGCCCGATTCCAATCAAATTAGACTAGCAATTCGCCAAAAATGAACAAACGTGAACTCATCATGAAATCAAAGACCAATTTTCATCGGCCCGATACCAATCGAATTAGACTAGCAATTTACCAAAAAATGAACAATCCCGAAGTTGTCATGAAATCAAAAACCACCTTTCATTGGGTCGATTCCATTCGAATTAGACTAGCTATTGGCCAAAAACGAACAAACCTGAAGCTATCATGAAATCAAAATCCACTTTCCATTGGCTCGATTCCAATCGAATTAAACTGGCAATTCGCCAAATCGAACAAAGCCGAAGTCATCATGAAATCAAAAACCACTTTTCGTTGCTCGATTCCAATCAAATTAGACTAGCAATTCACCAAAAATGAACAAACCCGAAGTTATCATGAAATAAAAACCACTATTCGTTGGATCGAGTACAATCGAATTAGACTAGAATTCGCCAAAAACGAACAAGCCCAAAGTTATCATGAAATCAAAAACCACTTTCCGTTGGTTAGATTCCAATCGAATTAGACAAGTAATTAGCCAAAAATGAACAAACCCGAAGTTTTCATGAAATCAAAACCCACCATCGTTGGCCCGATTTCAATCGAATTAGACTAGCAATTCGCCAAAAATGTACAAACCCGAACTCATCACGAAATCAAAAACCACTTTTCATCGGCCTGATTCCAATCGAATTAGACTAGCAGTTTACCAAAAAATGAACAATCCAGAAGTTATCATGAAATCAAAAACCACCTTTCATTGGGTCGATTCCAATCGAATTAGACTAGCTATTTGCTAAAAATTAATAAACCCGATGTTTTCATTAAATCAAAAACCACTATTCGTTGGATCAAGTGCAATCAAATTAGACTACAATTCGACAAAAACGAACAAACCCAAAATTATCATGAAATCAAAAACCACTATTCGTTGGATCGAGTGCAATCGATTTCGACTACAATTCGCCAAAAGCGAACATACCCGAAGATATCATGAAATCAAAAACCACTTTTCGTTGGCTCGATTCCAATAGAATTAGACTTGCAATTTGCCAAAAGTGAACAAATCGGAAGTTTTCATGAAATCAAAACCCAACTCATTGGCCCGATTCCAATCAAATTAGACTAGCAATTCGCCAAAAACGAACAAACCCGAACTCATCATGAAATCAAAAACCAATTTTCATCGACCAGATACCAATCGAATTAGACTAGCAATTTACCAAAAAAAAAACAATCCCGAAGTTGTCATGAAATCAAAAACCACCTTTCATTGGGTCGATTCCATTCGAATTAGACTAGCTATTGGCAAAAAACGAACAAACCTGAAGCTATCATGAAATCAAAAGCCACTTTTCATTGGCTCGATTCCAATCGAATTAAACTGGCAATTCGCCAAATCGAACAAAGCCGATGTCATCATGAAATCAAAAACCACTTTTCATTTGCTCGATTCGAATCGAATTAAACTAGCAATTCGTCAAAATCGAACAAACCAGAAGTCATCATGAAATCAAAAACCACTTTTCGATGCTCGATTCCAATCGAATTAGACTAGTAATTCACCAAAAACGAACAAACCCGAAGTTATCATGAAATAAAAGCCAATTTTCGTTGGCTCGATTCCGACCAAATTAGACTAGTAATTCGCCAAAAACGAACAAACCCGATGTTTTCATGAAATCAAAATCCACCATCGTTGTCCCGATTCCAATCGAATTAGACTAGTAATTCACCAAAAACGAACAAACCCGATGTTTTCATGAAATCAAAATCCACCATCGTTGTCCCGATTCCAATCGAATTAGACTAGCAATTCGCTAAAATTGAACAAACCCGAACTCATCATGAAATCAAAAACTACTTTTCATCGGCCCGAATCCAATCGAATTAGACTAGCAATTCGCCAAAAAATGAACAATCCCAAAGTTATCATGAAATCAAAAACCACCTTTCATTGGGTTGATCCCAATCGAATTGGACTAGCTATTTGCCAAAAACAAACAAACTCGGAGTTATCGTGGAATCAAAAGCCACTTTTCATTGGCTCGATTCGAATCGAATTGAACTAGCAATTCGCCAAAATCGAACAAACAAGAAGTCATCATGAAATCAAAAACCACTTTTCGTTGCTTGATTCGAATCGAATTAGACAAGCAATTCGCCAAAAAATGAACAATCCCGAAGTTATCATGAAATCAAAAACCATGATTCATTGGATCGAGTCCAATCGAATTAGACAGCAATTCTCCAAAAATGAACAAACCGAAGTTATCATGAAATCAAAATCCACTTTTTGTTGGCCCGATTCCAATCTAATTAGACTAGCAATTCGCCAAAAATGAACAAGCCCGAAGTTATCATGAAATCAAATACCACTTTTCATTGGCTAGTTTCCAATCGAATTAGACAAGCAATTCACCAAAAAAGAACCAGCCCGAAGTTACCATGAAATCAAAAGTCACTTTTCACTAGCTCGATTCCAATCAAAATAAACTAGCAATTCGCCAAAAATGAACAAACACGAAGTTATAATGAATTAAAAAAACCACTATTCGTTGGATCGATTTCAATCGAATTAGACAGCAATTCACCAAAAACGAACGAACTGAAGTTATCATGAAATCAAAATCCACTTTTTGTTGGCTCGATTCCAATCAAATTAGACTCGAAATTCTCAAAAATGAACAAACCTGAAGTTATCATGAAATCAAAACCCACTTTTCGTTGGCTCGATTACAACAAAATTAGAGTAGTAATTCGCCAAAAATGAACGACCCCGAGGTTTTCATGAAATCAAAACCCACCATCGTTGGCCCGATTCCAATCGAATTAGACTAGCAATTCACCAAAAACGAATAAACCCTAACTTATCATGAAATCAAAATTCACTTTTCATCAATTGATTCCAATCGAATTAGACAAGCAATTCGCCAAAAAATGATCAATCCTGAAGTTATCATGAAATCAAAAACCACCTTACATTGGGCCGATTCCAATCGAATTAGACTAGCTTTTTGCCAAAAACGAACAAACACGAAGTTATCATGAAATCAAAAGCCACTTTTCATTGGCTCGATTCCAATCGAATTGGACTAGCAATTCGCCAAAAATGAACAAACCCGAAGTTATCATGAAATCAAAAGCCACTTTTCATTGGCTCGATTCCAATCGAATTGGACTAGCAATTCGCCAAAAATGAACAAACCCGAAGTTATCATGAAATCAATAACCACTATTCGTTGGATCGAGTGCAATCGAATTAGACTGCAATTCGCTAAAAATGAACAAGCCGAAATTATCATGAAATCAAAATCCACTTTTCGTTGCCCCGATTACAATCGAATTAGGCAAGAAATTCGCAAGAGACGAAAAACCTGAAGTTATCATGAAATCAAAAACCGCTATTCGCTGGATCGAGTCCAATCGAATTAGACAGCAATTCTCCAAAAAAGAACAAACCGAAGTTATCATGAAATCAAAATCCACTTTTCGTGGGCCTGATTCCAATCTAATTAGACTAGCAATTCGCCAAAAATGAACAAACCCGAAGTTATCATGAAATCAAATACCACTTTTCATTGGCTAGATTCCAATCGAAATAGACTAGTAATTCGCCAAAACTGAACAAACCCAAAATTATCTTGAAATCAAAAACACTTTTCGTTGGCTCGATTCAAATCAAATTAGACTAGCAATTCGCCAAAAATGTACAAACCCGAAGTTATGATGAAATCAAAAACCACTTTTCGTTGGCTCAATTCCGATCGAATTAGACTAGCAATTCGCCAAAAATGAACAAACCCAAAGTTATCATGAAATCATAAACCACTTTTCATTGGCTCGATTCCTATCGAATTTGACTAGCAATTCGCCAAAAATGAAGAAACCTGAAGTTATCATGAAATCAAAACCACTATTCGTTGGATTGAGACCAATCGAGTTGGACAGCAATTTGGTAAAAATGAACAAACCGAAGTTATCATGAAATCAAAATCCAATTTTCGTTGGCTCGATTCCAATCAAATTAGACTAGTAATTCGCTAAAAATGAACAAACCCGAAGTTATCATGAAATCAAAAACCACTTTTCATTGGCTCGATTCCAACCAAATTAGACTAGTGATTCGCCAAAAATGAACGAACCCAAAGTTTTCATGGAATCAAAACCCACCAGCGTTGGCCCGATTCCAGTCAAATTAGACTAACAATTCGCCAAAATTGAACAAACCCGAACTCATCGTGAAATCAAAAACCACTTTTCATAGGCCCGATTCCAATCGATTTACACTAGCAATTTGCCAAAAAATGAACAATCCCGAAGTTATCATGAAATCAAAAACCACCTTTCATTGGGTCGATTCCAATCGAATTAGACTAGCAACTTTCCCAAAATGAACAAACTTGAAGTTATCATGAAATCAAAAGCCACTTTTCAGTGGCTCGATTCCAATCGAATTAAACTAGCAATTCGCCAAAATCGAAAAAACCTGAAGTCATCATGAAATCAAAAACCACTTTTCGTTGCTCGATTCCATTCGAATTAGACTAGCAATTCGCCAAAAAACGAACAAACCCGAAGTGAACATGAAATCAAAAACCACTATTCGTTGGATCGAGTGCAATCGAATTAGACTACAATTCGCCAAAAACGAACAAGCCGAAGTTATCATTAAATCAAAATCCACTTTTCATTGCCCCGATTCCAATCAAATAAGACTAGCAATTTGCCAGAAAAGAACAAACCCGAAGTCATCATGAAATAATCAACACACCGAAGTCCAATCGAATTAGACAGCAATTCTCCAAAAATCAACACACCGAAGTTATCATGATTTCAAAATCCACTTTTCATTGGCCGGATTTCAATCTAATTTGACTAGCAATTCGCCAAAAATGAACAAACTCGAAGTTATCATGAAATTAAATACCACTTTTCATTGGCTAAATTCCAATCGAAATAGACTGGGAATTCGCCAAAAATGAACAAACCTGAAGTTATCAGGAAATCAAAAACCACTTTTTGTTGGCTTAATTCCAATCAAATTAGACTAGCAATTCGTCAAAAATGAACAAACCCGAAGTTATCATGAAATCAAAAACCACTTTTCGTTGGCTCGATTCCAATCGAATTAGACTACAATTCGCCAAAAACGTACAACCCCGAAGTTATCAAGAAATCAAAAATCACTTTTCGTTGGATCGAGTGCAATCGAATTAGACTACAATTCGCCAAAAACGTACAACCCCGAAGTTATCAAGAAATCAAAAATCACTTTTCGTTGGATCGAGTGCAATCGAATTAGACTACAATTCGCCAAAAACGTACAACCCCGAAGTTATCAAGAAATCAAAAATCACTTTTCGTTGGATCGAGTGCAATCGAATTAGACTACAATTCGCCAAAAACGTACAACCCCGAAGTTATCAAGAAATCAAAAATCACTTTTCGTTGGATCGAGTGCAATCGAATTAGACTACAATTCGCCAAAAACGTACAACCCCGAAGTTATCAAGAAATCAAAAATCACTTTTCGTTGGATCGAGTGCAATCGAATTAGACTACAATTCGCCAAAAACGTACAACCCCGAAGTTATCAAGAAATCAAAAATCACTTTTCGTTGGATCGAGTGCAATCGAATTAGACTACAATTCGCCAAAAACGTACAACCCCGAAGTTATCAAGAAATCAAAAATCACTTTTCGTTGGATCGAGTGCAATCGAATTAGACTACAATTCGCCAAAAACGTACAACCCCGAAGTTATCAAGAAATCAAAAATCACTTTTCGTTGGATCGAGTGCAATCGAATTAGACTACAATTCGCCAAAAACGTACAACCCCGAAGTTATCAAGAAATCAAAAATCACTTTTCGTTGGATCGAGTGCAATCGAATTAGACTACAATTCGCCAAAAACGTACAACCCCGAAGTTATCAAGAAATCAAAAATCACTTTTCGTTGGATCGAGTGCAATCGAATTAGACTACAATTCGCCAAAAACGTACAACCCCGAAGTTATCAAGAAATCAAAAATCACTTTTCGTTGGATCGAGTGCAATCGAATTAGACTACAATTCGCCAAAAACGTACAACCCCGAAGTTATCAAGAAATCAAAAATCACTTTTCGTTGGATCGAGTGCAATCGAATTAGACTACAATTCGCCAAAAACGTACAACCCCGAAGTTATCAAGAAATCAAAAATCACTTTTCGTTGGATCGAGTGCAATCGAATTAGACTACAATTCGCCAAAAACGTACAACCCCGAAGTTATCAAGAAATCAAAAATCACTTTTCGTTGGATCGAGTGCAATCGAATTAGACTACAATTCGCCAAAAACGTACAACCCCGAAGTTATCAAGAAATCAAAAATCACTTTTCGTTGGATCGAGTGCAATCGAATTAGACTACAATTCGCCAAAAACGTACAACCCCGAAGTTATCAAGAAATCAAAAATCACTTTTCGTTGGATCGAGTGCAATCGAATTAGACTACAATTCGCCAAAAACGTACAACCCCGAAGTTATCAAGAAATCAAAAATCACTTTTCGTTGGATCGAGTGCAATCGAATTAGACTACAATTCGCCAAAAACGTACAACCCCGAAGTTATCAAGAAATCAAAAATCACTTTTCGTTGGATCGAGTGCAATCGAATTAGACTACAATTCGCCAAAAACGTACAACCCCGAAGTTATCAAGAAATCAAAAATCACTTTTCGTTGGATCGAGTGCAATCGAATTAGACTACAATTCGCCAAAAACGTACAACCCCGAAGTTATCAAGAAATCAAAAATCACTTTTCGTTGGATCGAGTGCAATCGAATTAGACTACAATTCGCCAAAAACGTACAACCCCGAAGTTATCAAGAAATCAAAAATCACTTTTCGTTGGATCGAGTGCAATCGAATTAGACTACAATTCGCCAAAAACGTACAACCCCGAAGTTATCAAGAAATCAAAAATCACTTTTCGTTGGATCGAGTGCAATCGAATTAGACTACAATTCGCCAAAAACGTACAACCCCGAAGTTATCAAGAAATCAAAAATCACTTTTCGTTGGATCGAGTGCAATCGAATTAGACTACAATTCGCCAAAAACGTACAACCCCGAAGTTATCAAGAAATCAAAAATCACTTTTCGTTGGATCGAGTGCAATCGAATTAGACTACAATTCGCCAAAAACGTACAACCCCGAAGTTATCAAGAAATCAAAAATCACTTTTCGTTGGATCGAGTGCAATCGAATTAGACTACAATTCGCCAAAAACGTACAACCCCGAAGTTATCAAGAAATCAAAAATCACTTTTCGTTGGATCGAGTGCAATCGAATTAGACTACAATTCGCCAAAAACGTACAACCCCGAAGTTATCAAGAAATCAAAAATCACTTTTCGTTGGATCGAGTGCAATCGAATTAGACTACAATTCGCCAAAAACGTACAACCCCGAAGTTATCAAGAAATCAAAAATCACTTTTCGTTGGATCGAGTGCAATCGAATTAGACTACAATTCGCCAAAAACGTACAACCCCGAAGTTATCAAGAAATCAAAAATCACTTTTCGTTGGATCGAGTGCAATCGAATTAGACTACAATTCGCCAAAAACGTACAACCCCGAAGTTATCAAGAAATCAAAAATCACTTTTCGTTGGATCGAGTGCAATCGAATTAGACTACAATTCGCCAAAAACGTACAACCCCGAAGTTATCAAGAAATCAAAAATCACTTTTCGTTGGATCGAGTGCAATCGAATTAGACTACAATTCGCCAAAAACGTACAACCCCGAAGTTATCAAGAAATCAAAAATCACTTTTCGTTGGATCGAGTGCAATCGAATTAGACTACAATTCGCCAAAAACGTACAACCCCGAAGTTATCAAGAAATCAAAAATCACTTTTCGTTGGATCGAGTGCAATCGAATTAGACTACAATTCGCCAAAAACGTACAACCCCGAAGTTATCAAGAAATCAAAAATCACTTTTCGTTGGATCGAGTGCAATCGAATTAGACTACAATTCGCCAAAAACGTACAACCCCGAAGTTATCAAGAAATCAAAAATCACTTTTCGTTGGATCGAGTGCAATCGAATTAGACTACAATTCGCCAAAAACGTACAACCCCGAAGTTATCAAGAAATCAAAAATCACTTTTCGTTGGATCGAGTGCAATCGAATTAGACTACAATTCGCCAAAAACGTACAACCCCGAAGTTATCAAGAAATCAAAAATCACTTTTCGTTGGATCGAGTGCAATCGAATTAGACTACAATTCGCCAAAAACGTACAACCCCGAAGTTATCAAGAAATCAAAAATCACTTTTCGTTGGATCGAGTGCAATCGAATTAGACTACAATTCGCCAAAAACGTACAACCCCGAAGTTATCAAGAAATCAAAAATCACTTTTCGTTGGATCGAGTGCAATCGAATTAGACTACAATTCGCCAAAAACGTACAACCCCGAAGTTATCAAGAAATCAAAAATCACTTTTCGTTGGATCGAGTGCAATCGAATTAGACTACAATTCGCCAAAAACGTACAACCCCGAAGTTATCAAGAAATCAAAAATCACTTTTCGTTGGATCGAGTGCAATCGAATTAGACTACAATTCGCCAAAAACGTACAACCCCGAAGTTATCAAGAAATCAAAAATCACTTTTCGTTGGATCGAGTGCAATCGAATTAGACTACAATTCGCCAAAAACGTACAACCCCGAAGTTATCAAGAAATCAAAAATCACTTTTCGTTGGATCGAGTGCAATCGAATTAGACTACAATTCGCCAAAAACGTACAAACCCGAAGTTATCAAGAAATCAAAAATCACTTTTCGTTGGCTAGATTCCAATCGAATTAGACTAGCAATTCGCCAAAAATGAACAAACCCAAAGTTATCATGAAATCAAAAATCACTTTTCGTTGGATCGAGTGCAATCGAATTAGACTAGCAATTCGCCAAAAATGAACAAAGCCGAAGTTATCAGGAAATCAAAAACCATTATTCGTTGGATCGAGTGCAATCGAATTAGACTAGCAATTTGCCAAAAACGAACAAACCCGAAGTTATCATGAAATTAAAACCAACTTTTCATTAGCTCGATTCCAACCGAATTTGACTAGCAATCCGCCAAAAAGAACAAACCCGAAGTTATCATGAAATCAAAAATCACTATTTGTTGGATCGAGTGCAATCGAATTAGACTACATTTCACCAAAAACGAACAAACCCGAAGCTATCATGAAATCAAAAACCACTTTTCGTTGGCTAGATTCCAATCTAATTAGACTAGCAATTCGCCAAAAACGAACAAACTTGAACTCATCATGAAATCAAAAACCACTTTTCATTGCCCTGATTCCAATCGAATTAGACTAGCAATTTGCCAAAAAATGAACAATCCGAAAGTTGTCATAAAATCAAAAACCACCTTTCATTGGGTCGATTCCAATCGAATTAGACTAGCTATTTGCCAAAAAAGATCAAACCTGAAGTTATCAAGAAATCAAAAGCTACTTTTCATTGGCTTGATTCCAATCGAATTAAACTAGCAATTGGCCAAAAATGAACAAATTCAAAGTTATAATGAAATAAAAAACCACCACTCATTGGATCGATTTGAATCAAATTAGACAGCAATTCGCCAAAATCGAACAAAGCCAAAATCATCATGAAATCAAAAACCACTTTTCGTTGCTCGATTCCAATCAAATTAGACTAGCAATTCGCCAAAAATGAACAAACCCGAAGTTATCATGAAATCAAAATCCACTATTCGTTGAATCGAGTGCAATCGAATTAGACTAGCAATTCGCAAAAAATGAACAAACCCGAAGTTATAATGAAATTGAAACAAACTTTTCATTGGCTCGATTCCAATCGAATTAGACTAGCAATTCGTCAAAAACGAATAGATCCAAAGTTATCATGAAATCAAAAATCACTATTCGTTGGATCGAGTGCAATCGAATTAGACTACAATTCGCCAAAAATGAACAAACCCGAAGCTAACATGAAATCAAAAACCACTTTTCGTTGGCTAGATGCCAATCGAATTAGACTAGCAATTTGCCAAAAAATGAACCATCCAGAAGTTATCATAAAATCAAAAACCACCTTTCATTAGGTCGATTCCAATCGAATTACCCTAGCTAGTTGCCAAAAAAGATCAAACCTGAAGTTATCATGAAATCAAAAGCTACTTTTCATTGGCTCGATTCCAATCGAATTCAACTAGAAACTGGCCAAAAACGAACAAACCCGAAGTTACAATGAAATAAAAAACCACCATTCGTTGGATCGATTCGAATCGAATTAGAAGCAATTCGCCAAAATCGAACAAAGTCGAAGTCATCATGAAATCAAAAACCACTTTTCGTTGCTCGATTCCAATCAAATTAGACTAGCAATTCGCTAAAAACGAAAAAACCCGAAGTTATCATCAAATCAAAACCACTATTAGTTGTATCGAGTGCAATCGAATTAGACTAGCAATTCCCCAAAAACGAACAAATCCGAAGTTATCATGAAATTAAAACCAACTTTTCATTGGCTCGATTCCAATCGAATTAGACTAGCAATTTGCCAAAAACGAACAAACCCGAAGTTATCATGAAATTAAAACCAACTTTTCATTGGCTCGATTCCAATCGAATTAGACTAGCAATTTGCCAAAAACGAACAAACCCGAAGTTATCATGAAATCAAAAACCACTATTAGTTGGATCGAGTGCAATCGAATTAGACTACAATTCGCCAAAAACAAACAAATCCGAAACTATCATGAAATCAAAAATCACTTTTCGTTGGCTTGATTTCAATCGAAATCGGCTAGCAATTCACCAAAATTGAACAAACCCGAAGTTATCATGAAATCAAAAACCACTTTTCATTGGCTCGATTCAACTCGAATTAAACTACAAATTAGCCAAAATTGAAAAAAAAGCCTAAAGTTATCATGAAATCAAAAACCACTTTTTGTTGCTCGAATCCAATCGAATTAGACTAGTAATTTGCCAAAAATGAACAATCCCGAAGTTATCATGAAATTGAAAACCACTATTCGTTGGATCGAGTGCAATCGAATTAGACAGCAACTCGCCAAAAATGAACAAACCAAAGTTACCATGAAATCAAAAACCACTTTTCGTTGGCTCGATTACAATCAAATTAGACTAGTAATTCGCTGAAAACGAACAAACCCAAAGATATCATGAAATCAAAAACCACCTTTCGTCGTCCGATTCTTATCGAATTAGACTAGCAATTCGTAAAAAATGAAGAAACTCGAAGTTATCATGAAATCAAAAATCACGATTCGTTGGATCGAGTCCAATCGAGTTAGACAGCAATTTGCCAAAAATGAACAAATCGAAGTTATCATGAAATCAAAATCTTCTTTTCGTTGGCTCGATTCCAATTGAATTAGACTAGTAATTCGCCAAAAATGAACAAACCCGAAGTTATCATGAAATCAAAAGCCAATTTTCGTTGGCTCGATTCCAACCAAATTAGACTAGTAATTCGCCAAAAACGAACAAACCCGAAGTTTTCATGAAATCAAAATCCACCATCGTTGTCCGGATTCCAATCGAATTAGACTAGCAATTCGCTAAAATTGAACAAACCCGAACTCATCATGAAATCAAAAATCACTTTTCATCGGCCCAAATCCAATCGAATTAGACTAGCAATTCGCCAAAAAATAAACAATCCTGAAGTTATCATGTAATCAAAAACCACCTTTCATTAGGTCGATTCCAATCGAATTGGACTAGCTATTTGCCAAAAACGAACAAACTCGAAGTTATCGTGGAATCAAAGGCCACTTTTCATTGGCTCGATTCGAATCGAATTGAACTAGCAATTCGTCAAAATCGAACAAACCAGAAGTCATCATGAAATCAAAAACCACTTTTCGTTGCTTGATTCGAATCGAATTAGACAAGCAATTTGCCAAAAAAGAACAAATCCGAAGTTATCATGAAATCAAAAGCTACCATTCGTTGGATCGAGCGCAATCGAATTAGACAACAATTCGCCAAAAATGAACAAACCCAAGTAATTATGATATCAAAATCGACTTTTCGTTGCCCCGATTCCAATCGAATTAGACTAACAATTCGCCAAAAATGAACAAACCCGAAGTTATCATGAAATCAAAAACCACGATTCATTGGATCGAGTCAATCGATTTAACCAGCAATTCTCCAAAAATGAACAAACCGAAGTTATCATGAAATCAAAATCCACTTTTCGTTGGCCCGATTCCAATCTAATTAGACTAGCAATTCGCCAAAAATGAACAAGCCCGAAGTTATCATGAAATCAAAATCCACTTTTCGTTGGCCCGATTCCAATCTAATTAGACTAGCAATTCGCCAAAAATGAACAAGCCCGAAGTTATCATGAAATCAAATACCACTTTTCATTGGCTAGTTTCCAATCGAATTAGACAAGCAATTCGCCAAAAAAGAACCAACCCGAAGTTACCATGAAATCAAGCCACTTTTCATTAGCTCGATTCCAATCAAAATAGACTAGCAATTCGCCAAAAATGAACAAACACGAAGTTATAATGAATTAAAAAAACCCACTATCCATTGAATCGATTTCAATCGAATTAGACAGCAATTCACCAAAAACGAACGAACTGAAGTTATCATAAAATCAAAATCCACTTTTTGTTGGCTCGATTCCAATCGAATTAGACTTGAAATTTGCCAAAAATGAACAAACCGGAAGTTATCATGAAATCAAAAACCACTTTTCGTTGGCTCGATTCCAACAAAATTAGAGTAGTAATTCGCCAAAAATGGACGACCCCGAAGTTTTCATGAAATCAAAACCCACCATCGTTGGCCCGATTCCAATCGAATTAGACTAGCAATTCACCAAAAACGAACAAACCCGAACTTATCATAAAATCAAAAATCACTTTTCATCGACCGATTCCAATCGAATTAGACAAGCAATTCGCCAAAAAAATGATCAATCCTGAAGTTATCATGAAATCAAAAACCACCTTACATTGGGTCGATTCCAATCGAATTAGACTAGCTATTTGCCAAAAACAAACAAACACGAAGTTATCGTGAAATCAAAAGCCACTTTTCATTGGCTCGATTCCAATCGAATTAGACTAGCAATTCGCCAAAAATGAACAAACCCGAAGTTGTCATGAAACCAAAAACCACTATTCGTTGGATCGAGTGCAATTGAATCAGACTGCAATTCGCTAAAAATGAACAAGCCGAAATTATCATGAAATCAGAATCCACTTTTCGTTGCCCCGATTACAATCGAATTAGACTAGTAATTCGCAAGAAAAGAACAAACCCGAAGTTATCATGAAATCAAAACCACTATTCGTTGGATCGAGTGCAATCGAATTAGACTGGAATTCGTCAAAAATGAAAAAGCCGAAATAATCATGAACTCAAAATCCACTTTTCGTTGCCCCGATTACAATCGAATTAGACAAGAAATTTGCAAGAGACGAACAAACCTGAAGTTATCATGAAATCAAAAACCACTATTCGCTGGATCGAGTCCAATCGAATTAGACAACAATTCTCCAAAAAAGAACAAATCAAAGTTATCATGAAATCAAAGTCCACTTTTCGTTGGCCCGATTCCAATCTAATTAGACTAGCAATTCGCCAAAAATGAACAAACCCGAAGTTATCATGAAATCAAATACCACTTTTCATTGGCTAGATTCCAATCGAAATAGACTAGCAATTCACCAAAAACGAACAAACCCAAAATTATCCTCAAATCAAAAACACTTTTCGTTGGCTTGATTCAAATCAAATTAGACTAGCAATTATCCAAAAATATACAAACCCGAAGTTATCATGAAATCAAAAACCACTTTTCGTTGGCTCGATTCCGATCAAATTAGACTAGCAATTCGCCAAAAACGAACAAACCCAAAGTTATCATGAAATCATAAACCACTTTTCATTGGCTCGATTCCTATCAAATTTGACTAGCAATTCGCCAAAAACGAAGCAACCTGAAGTTATCATGAAATCAAAACCACTATTCGTTGGATTGAGTCCAATCAAGTTAGACAGCAATTTGGTAAAAATGAACAAACCGAAGTTATCATGAAATCAAAATCCAATTTACGTTGGCTCGATTCCAATCGAATTAGACTAGTAATTCACTAAAAATGAATAAACCCGAAGTTATCATGAAATCAAAAACCACTTTTCATTGGCTCGATTCCAACTAAATTAGACTAGTGATTCACCAAAAACGAACAAACCCAAAGTTTTCATGGAATCAAACCCCACCATCGTTGGCCGGATTCCAATCAAATTAGACTAGCAATTCGCCAAAACCGAACAAATCCGAACTCATCGTGAAATCAAAAACCACTTTTTATCGGCCCGATTCCAATCGAATTAGACTAGCTACTTTCCAAAAATGAACAAGCCCTAATTATCATGAAATCAAAAGCCACTTTTCAGTGGCTCGATTCCAATCGAATTAAACTAGAAATTCGCCAAAATCGAACAAACCCGAAGTCATCATGAAATCAAAAACCACTTTTCGTTGCTCGATTCCAATCGAATTAGACTAGCAATTCGCCAAAAAATGAACAAACCCGAAGTAAACATGAAATCAGAAACCACTATTGTTTGGATCGAGTGCAATCGAATTAGACTACAATTCGCCAAAAACGAACAAGCCAAAGTTATCATTAAATCAAAATCCACTTTTCATTGCCCCGATTCCAATCAAATAAGACTAGCAATTTGTCAGAAAAGAACAAACCCGAAGTTATTGCTACAACTTTAAGTTTGCAAACCCAAGTGCAGGTTGTCGCAAGTAGTAAATCTCGAAAGTCCGAGGTCGAACCACAGGGAATTGGAAGGAAATAAACTATTCTATGAGTAATAAACGGTTGATGAAAATATGATGAAGACAAACACTAGAGCATCGGGGATTCACTTCAAATAAATGAGTAGAAATTGCACTTGATCTTTAATTTAACTCATATGAAAATCAACTAAGGAGTGATCTCATATGGAAGATAAAACATATTAAAATCCACTTTTTGTTGGCTCGATTCCAATCGAATTAGACTAGCAATTGGCCAAAAATGAACAAACCCGGTGGCCAAGGTCCCCTTTTATAGGCAAAGGAACATCCAAAATTCAAGTAGGCAATGCAACTTGTTTCTGTCCAGCTTCAAGACAGCTGGAACATGCAACTTGATGCCAATTTTCAGATATATTGTGCAGCGAATTTGGACTTATGATCAACAGATAAATTATTTCCACTTGAGTTAGCTTTCCATTGGTTCAAATATCAGGTTTATTGGATCTATATAACTCCAGATATGACAAAAACAATAAGTGCTGCTTTACAGGTAAAGCTGTATCCGGCAGGTAACAAGCTGGACTTTGCACGGTAATTCTGGCTGCCTTGTGATACGAATTTGACTTCTTCCAAAACATGAAAATTGTAGAAAAGTGCCATATCTTTCCAACCCAACTTGAATCACCTCGATCCAATATCTGCAGCTCAAGGTATGAATATTTTAATGACAGCTGCTTCTTGCTTGAGGCAGTCACTATTTTTGACTTTTCAACATTATTTTCCTCCACTTGCTCCACTTGTAATAAATTGGAAATACATGTGAAATACATCAAATAGATACTCTTTCAAATGTATAATACTCATGCCACCATGTATGTAAATAAGTATTTCAATTAATTGCATTTTTAACCTTGTATTTATGGAAATTGAATTTACGGCATGAGAATTGGAATTAGAGACTAACATTAGCGTTTTTAAACAAAGTGAATGTAAAATGCCTTCTAAATGATATATCTTTGAAGCACTTTTAGACACTAATCAGTTATCATGAAATCAAAAACCACTATTCGTTGGATCAAGTCCAATCGAATTAGACAGCAATTCTCCAAAAATGAACAAACCGAAGTTATCATGATTTCAAAATCCACTTTTCGCTGGCCCGATTCCAAACTAATTTGATTAGCAATTCTCCAAAAATGAACAAACCCGAAGTTATCATGAAATCAAATACCACTTTTCATTAGCTAGATTCCAATCGAAATAGACTGGCAATTCGCCAAAAATGAACAAACTTGAAGTTATCAGGAAATCAAAAACCACTTTTCGTTGGCTTAATTCCAATCAAATTAGACTAGCAATTCGCCAAAAACGAACAAACCCGAAGTTATCATGAAATCAAAAATCACTTTTCATTGGCTCGATTCCCATCGAATTAGACTAGCAATTCGCCAAAAACGAACAAACCCGAAGTTATCATGAAATCAAAAATCACTTTTCATTGGCTCGATTCCCATCGAATTAGACTAGCAATTCGCCAAAAATGAACAAACTCAAAGTTATCATGAAATCAAAAACCATTTTTCGTTGGCCCGATTCCTATCGAATTAGACTAGCAATTCACCAAAAATGAAGAAACTCAAAGTTATCATGAAATCAAAAACCACTATTCGTTGGATCGAGTCCAATCTAGTTAGACAGCAATTTGGCAAAAACGAACAAACTAAAGTTATCATGAAATCAGAATCCACTTTTCGTTGGCTTGATCCAATCGAATTAGACTAGTAATTCGCCAAAAATGAACAGACCCGAAGTTATCATGAAATCAAAAACCACTTTTCGTCGGCTCGATTCCAACCAAATTAGACTAGTAATTGGAAAAAAGAACAAACCCGAAGTTTTCATGGAATCAAAACCGACCATAGTTGGCTCGATTCCAATCGAATTAGACTAGCAATTCGCCAAAAATGTACAAACCCGAA
Source organism: Olea europaea var. sylvestris (assembly GCF_002742605.1). Taxonomy (NCBI): domain Eukaryota; kingdom Viridiplantae; phylum Streptophyta; class Magnoliopsida; order Lamiales; family Oleaceae; genus Olea; species Olea europaea. Next base: position 35,071 of record NW_019228146.1, read on the forward strand.
CTCATCATGAAATCAAAAACCACTTTTCGGCGGCCCGATTCCAATCGAATTAGACTAGCAATTCACCAAAAAAGATCAATCCCGAAGTTATCATGAAATCGAAAACCACCTTTCGTCGGCTCGATTCCAATAAAACTATACTAGCTATTTGCCAAAAACAAACAAACCCAAAGTTATCATGAAATCAAAAGCCACTTTTCATTGGCTCGATTCCAATCGAATTAAACTAGCAATTCGCCAAAATCGTACAAACCCGAAGTCAACATGTAATCGAAAACCACTTTTCGTTGCTCGATTCCAATCGAATTAGACTAGCAATTCGCAAAAAAGGAACAAACCCGAAGTTATCATGAAATCAAAATCCACCATCGTGACCCGATTCCAATCGAATTAGACTAGCAATTCTCTAAAAATGAACAAACCCGAACTCATCATGAAATCAAAAATCACTTTTCATCGGCCCGAATCCAATCGAATTAGACTAGCAATTCAACAAAAAAGAACAATCCCGAAGTTATCATGAAATCAAAAACCACCTCTCATTGGGTCGATTCCAATCGAATTAGACTGGCTATTTGCCAAAAAGAATAAACCCAAAGTTGTCGTGAAATCAAAAGCCACTTTTCATTGGCTCGATTCCAATCGAATTGGACTAGCAATTTACCAAAAATGAACAAACCCGAAGTTATCATGAAATCAAAAACCACTATTCGTTGGATCGAGTGCAATCGAATCAGACTGCAATTCACCAAAAATGAACAAGTCGAAATTATCATGAAATCAAAATTCACTTTTCGTTGCCCCAATTACAATCGAATTAAACTAGCAATTCGCAAGAAACGAACAAACCCGAAGTTATCATGAAATAAAAAACCACTATTCGCTGGATCAAGTCCAATCGAATTAGACAGCAATTCTCCAAAAAAGAACAAACCCAAGTTATCATGAAATCAAAATCCACTTTTCGTTGGCCCGATTCCAATCTAATTAGACTAGCAATTCGCCAAAAATGAATAAACCCGAAGTTATCACGAAATCAAATACCACTTTTCATTGGCTAGATTCCAATCAAAATAGACTAGCAATTCGCCAAAAAAGAACAAACCCGAAGTTATCTTGAAATCAAAAACCACTTTTCGTTGGCTCGATTCCAATGAAATTAGACTAGCAATTCACCAAAAAGGAACAAAACCCGAATTTATCATGAAATCAAAAATCACTTTTTGTTGGCTCGATTTCGATCGAATTAGACTAGCAATTCCCCAAAAATGAACAAACCCAAAGTTATCATGAAATCAAAACCCACTATTCGTTGGCTCGATTCCTATCGAATTAGACTAGCAATTCACCAAAAAGAAAGAAACCCAAAGTTATCATGAAATCAAAAACCACTATTCGTTGGATTGAGTCAATCTAGTTAGACAACAATTTAGCAAAAACGAACAAACCGAAGTTATCATGAATCAAAATCCACTTTTCGTTGGCTCGATTACAATCGAATTAGACTAGCAATTCGTCAAAAATGAACAAACCCGAACTCATCATGAAATCAAAAACCACTTTTCATCGGCCTGATTCCAATCGAATTAAACTAGCAATTCACCAAAACACGAACAATCCCGAAGTTATCATGAAATCAAAAACCACCTTTCATTAGCTCGATTCCAATCAAATTAGACTAGCTATTTGCCAAAAATGAACAATCCCGAAGTTATTATGAAATCAAAAGCCACTTTTCATTGGCTCGATTCCAATCGAATTAAACTAGCAATTCGCCAAAATTGTACAAACCCGAAGTCATCATGAAATCAAAAACCACTTTTCGTTGCTCGATTCCAATCAAATCAGACTAGCAATTAGCCAAAAACGAACAAACCCGAAGTTATCATGAAATCAAAAACCACAATTCGTTGGATCAAGTGCAATCGAATTAGACAGCAATTTGCCAAAAATGAACAAATTGAAGTTATCAAAAAATCAAAATGCACTTTTCGTTGGCCCGATTCCAATCTAATTAGACTAGCAATTCGTCAAAAATGAACAAACCTGAAGTTATCATGAAATCAAATACCACTTTTCGTTAGCTAGATTCCAATCGAATTAGACTAGAAATTTGCCAAAAAGAACAAACCCGAAGTTATCATGAAATCAAAAACCACTCTTCGTTTGCTCGATTCCAATCAAATTAGACTAGCAAATTACCAAAAAATAACAAATCCGAAGTTGTCATGAAATCAAAAACCACTATTCATTGGATCGAGTCCAATTGAGTTAGACAGCAATTTGGCAAAAACGAACAAACTGAAGTTATCATGAAATCAAAATCAACTTTTTCGTTGGCTCGATTCCAATTGAATTAGACTAGTAATTCGCCAAAAATGAAGAAACCCGAAGTTATAATGAATCAAAATCCACTATTCGTTGGATCGAGTCCAATCGAGTTAGACAGCAATTTGGCAAAAATGAACAAATTGAAGTTATCATGAAATCAAAATCCACTTTTCGATGGCTCGATTCCAATCGAATTAGACTAGTAATTCACAAAAAATGAACAAACCCGAAGTTATTATGAAATCAAAAACCACTTTTCGATTGCTCGATTCCAACCAAATTAGACTAGCCATGCGCCAAAAATGAACAAACCCGAGGTTTTCATGGAATCAAAAGCCACCATCGTTGGCTCGATTCCAATCAAATTAGACTAGCAATTCGTCAAAAATGAACCCGAACTCATCATGAAATGAAAAACCACTTTTCGTAGGCCAAATTCCAATCTAATTAGACTAGCAATTCGCCAAAAATGAACAAATCCGAAGTTATCTTGAAATCAAATACCACTTTTCATTAGCTAGATTCCAATCGAATTAGACTAGCAATTCGCCAAAAATGAACAAACCCGAAGTTATCATGAAGTTAAAAACCACTCTTCGTTGGCTCGATTCCAATCAAATTAGACTAGCAATTCGCTAAAAACGAACAAACCCGAAGTTATCATGAAATCAAAAACCACTATTCGTTGGATCGAGTCCAATTGAGTTAGACCACAATTCGCCAAAAATGAGCAAACCCGAAGTTATCTTGAAATCAAATACAACTTTTTCTTGGCTAGATTCCAATCGAATTAGACTAGCAATTCGCCAAAAATGAACAAACCCGAGGTTATCATGAAATCAAAATCCACTATTCGTTGGATCGAGTCCAATCGAGCTAGACAGCAATTTAGCAAAAATGAACAAACCGAAGTTATCATGAAATCAAAATCCACTTTTCGATGGCTCGATTCCAATTGAATTAGACTAGTAATTCGCCAAAAATGAACAAACCCGAAGTTATCATGAAATCAAAAACCACTTTTCGTTTGCTCGATTCCAACCAAATTAGACTGGCCATTCGACAAAAATGAACAAACCCGAGGTTTTCATGGAATCAAAACCCACCATCATTGGCTCGATTCCAATCTAATTAGACTAGCAATTCGTCAAAAAACGAACAAACCCGAACTCATCATGAAATCAAAAACCACTTTTCGTTTGCCCGATTCCAATCGAATTAGACTAGTAATTCGTCAAAAAATGAACAATCCCGAAGTTATCATGAAATCAAAAACCACCTTTCATTGGCTCGATTCCAATCGAATTAGACTAGCTATTTGCCAAAAACGAACAATCCCGAAGTTATCTTGAAATCAAACGCCACTTTTTATTGGCTCGATTCCAATCGAATTAAACTGGCAATTCGCCAAAATCGTACAAACCCGAAGTAATCATGAAATCAAAAACCACTTTTCGTTGCTCGATTCCAATCGAATTGGACTAGCAATTAACCAAAAATGAACAAACCTGGAGCTATCATGAAATCAAAAACCACAATTCGTTGGATCGAGTGCAATCGAATTAGACAGCAATTCGCCAAAAATGAACAAACAGAAGTTATCATAAAATCAAAATCCACTTTTCGTTGCCCCCGATTCCAATCTAATTAGACTAGCAATTCGCCAAAATTGAACAAACCCGAAGTTATCATGAAATCAAATACCACTTTTCATTGGCTAGATTCCAATCGAATTAGACTAGCAATTCACCAAAAATGAACAAACCCCAAGTTATCATGAAATCAAAAACCACTCTTCGTTGGCTCGATTCAAAACAAATTAGACTAGCAATTAGCCAAAAATGAACAAACCCGAAGTTATCATGAAATCAAAAACCACTATTCGTTCGATCGAGTCCAATTGAATTAGACTACAATTCGCCAAAAATGAACAAGCCGAAGTTATCATGAAATCAAAATCCACTTTTCGTTGCCCAGATTCCAATCGAATTAGACAAGCAATTCGCCAGAAAAGAACAAACCTGAAGTTATCATGAAATCAAAAACCACTATTAATTGGATCGAGTCTAATCGAATTAGACTGCAATTCGCCAAAAATGAACAAGCCAAAGTTACCATGAAATCAAAATCCACTTTTCGTTGCCCCGATTCCAATCGAATTAGACTAGCAATTTGCCAGAAAAGAACAAACCCGAAGTTATCATGAAATCAAAAAAAAACTTTTCATTGGCTCGATTCCAATCGAATTAAACTAGCAATTCGCCAAAAATGATCAAACCCAAAGTTATCATGAAATCAAAAACCACTTTTCGTTGGTTCGATTCCAACCTAATTATACTAGCAATTCGCCAAAAACGAACAAACCCGAGGTTTTCATGGAATCAAAACCCACCATCGTTGCCTCGATTCCAATCGAATTAGACTAGCAATTCGCCAAAAATGAACAAACCGGAACTCATCATGAAATCAAAAACCACTTTTCGTCGGTCCGAATCCTATCGAATTAAACTAGCAATTCACCAAAAAAGAACAATCCCAAAGTTATCATGAATTAAACTACCAAATCGCTAAAATCGTACAAACCCGAAGTCATCATGAAATCAAAAGCCACCTTTCATTGGCTCGATTCCAATCGAATTAGACTAGCAATTAGCCAAAAACGATCAAACCCCAAGTTATCATGAAATCAAAAAATCACAATTCGTTGGATCGAGTGCAATCGAATTAGATAGTAATTTGCCAAAAATGAACAAACCGAAGTTATCATACCACCAAAATCGACTTTTCGTTGGCCCGATTCCAATCTAATTAGACTAGCAATTTGCCAAAAATGAACAAAGCCGAAGTTATCTTGAAATCAAATACAACTTTTCCTTGGCTAGATTCCAATCGAATTAGACTAGCAATTCGCCAAAAATGAACAAACCCGAAGTTATCAAGAAATCAAAATCCACTATTCGTTGGATCGAGTCCAATCGAGTTAGACAGTAATTTTGCAAAAACGAACAATCTGAAGTTATCATGAAATCAAAATCCACTTTTCGATGTCTCGATTCCAATCGAGTAAGATTAGTAATTCGCCAAAAATGAACAAACCCGAAGTTATCATGAAATCAAAAACCACTTTTCGTTTGCTCGATTCCAACAAAATCAGACTAGCCATTCGCCAAAAATGAACAAACCAGAGGTTTTCATGGAATCATAAGCCACCATCGTTGGCTCGATTCCAATCGAACTAGACTAGCAATTCGCCAAAAACGAACCCGAACTCATCATAAAATCAAAAACCACTTTTCATTAGCTAGATTCCAATCGAATTAGACTAGCAATTCGCCAAAAATGAACAAACCCGAAGTTATCATGAAATCAACAACCACTCTTCGTTGGCTCGATTCCAATCAAATTAGACTAGCAATTCGCCAAAAACGAACAAACTCGAAGTTATCATGAAATCAAAAACCACTATTCGTTGGATCGAGTCCAATTGAGTTAGACAGCAATTCGCCAAACATGAGCAAACCTGAAGTTATCTTGAAATCAAATACCACTTTTCCTTGGCTAGATTCCAATCGAATTAGACAAGCAATTCGCCAAAAATGAACAAACCCGAAGTTATCATGAATTCAAAATCCACTATTCGTTGGATCGAGTCCAATTGAGTTAGACAGCAATTTGGCAAAAACGAAAAAGCCGAAGTTATCATGAAATCAAAATTCACTTTTCGATGGCCCGATTCCAATCGAATTAGACAAGTAATTCGCCAAAAATGACCAAACCCAAAGTTATCACGAAATCAAAAATCACTTTTCGTTTGCTCGATTCTAACCAAATTAGACTAGTAATTCACCAAAAACGAACAAACCCGAAGTTTTTATAGAATCAAAAAACACCATCGTTGGCTCGATTCCAATCGAATTAGACTAGCAATTCGCCAAAAATGAACAAACCCGAACCCATCATGAAATCAAAAACAACTTTTCGTCGGCCTGATTCCAATCGAATTAGACTAGCAATTCGCCAAATTATGAACAATCCCGAAGTTATCACGAAATCAAAAACCACTTTTTGTTGGCCCGATTCCTATCGAATTAGACTAGTAATTTGCCAAAAATGAAGAAACCCGAAGTTATCATGAAATCAAAATCAACTTTTCATTGAGCCGATTCCATTCTAATTAGACTAGCAATTCCCTAAAAATGAACAAACCCGAAGTCATCATAAAATTAAAATCTACTTTTCGATGGCTCGATTCCAATCGAGTTAGACTAGTAATTCGCCAAAAATGATCAAACCCAAAGTTATCATGAAATCAAAGACCACTTTTCGTTGGCTCGATTCCAACCAAATTAGACTAGCAATTCGTCAAAACCAAACAAACCTGAGGTTTTCATGGAATCGAAACCCACCATCATTGGCTCGATTCCAATCTAATTCGACTAGTAATTCTCCAAAAATGAACAAACCCGAACTCATCTTGAAATCGAAAACCACTTTTCGTCGGCCCGATTCCAATCGAATTAGACTAGCAATTCGCCAAAAAATGAACAATCCCGAAGTTATCATGAAATCAAAAACCACTTTTCGTTGGCCCGATTCCTATCGAATTAGACTAGTAATTCCCCAAAAACGAAGAAACCCGAAGTTATCATGAAATCAAAATCAACTTTTCGTTGGGCCGATTCCATTCTAATTAGACTAGCAATTCCCTAAAAATGAACAAACCCGAAGTCATCATAAAATTAAAATCCACTTTTCTATGGCTCGATTCCAATCGAGTTAGACTAGTAATTCGCCAAAAAAGATCAAACCCAAAGTTATCATGAAATCAAAAACCACTTTTCGTTGGCTCGATTCCAACCAAATTAGACTAGCAATTCGCCAAAAACGAACAAACCCGAGGTTTTCATGGAATCAAAAGCCCCCATCGTTGGCTCGATTCCAATCTAATTAGACTACCAATTCACCAAAAACGAACAAACCCGAACTCATCATGAAATCGAAAACCACTTTTCGTCGGCCCGATTCCATTCGAATTAGACTAGCAATTCGCCAAAAAACGAACAATCCCGAAGTTATCATGAAATCAAAAACCACCTTTCATTGGCTCGATTCCAATCGAATTAGAAAAGCTATTTGCCAAAAACGAACAACCCCAAAGTTATCATGAAATCAAAAGCCACTTTTCATTGACTCGATTCCAATCGAATTAAACTAGCGATTCGCCAAAATTGTACAAACCCGAGTCATCTTGAAATTAAAAACCACTTTTCGTTGCTCGATTCCAATCGACTTAGACTAGCAATTAGATTCCAATCAAATTAGACTAGCAATTCGCCAAAAATGAACAAACTCGAAGTTATCATGCAATCAAAAACCACTATTCGTTGGATCGAGTCCAATCGAGTTAGACGACAATTTGGCAAAAATGAACAAACTCAAGTTATCATGAAATCAAAATCCACTTTATTTGGCTCGATTCCAATCGAATTAGACTAATAATTCGGTAAAAATGAACAAACCCGAAGTTATCATGAAATCAAAAACCACTTTTCGTTGGCTCAATTCCAACCAAATTAGACTAGTAATTCCCCAAAAACGAACAAACCCGAAATCAAAAAACACCATCGTTGGCTCGATTCCAATCGAATTAGACTAGCAATTCGCCAAAAATGAACAAACCCGAACTCATCATGAAATCAAAAACCACTTTTCGTGGGCCCGATTCCAATCGAATTAGACTAGCAATTCGCCAAAAAATGAACAATCCTGAAGTTATCATGAAATCAAAAACCACTTTTCGTTGGCCCGATTCCTATCGAATTAGACTAGTAATTCGCCAAAAATGAAGAAACTCGAAGTTATCATGAAATCAAAATCAACTTTTCATTAGGCCGATTCTATTCTAATTAGACTAGCAATTCCCTAAAAATGAACAAACCCGAAGTCATCATAAAATTTAAATCCACTTCTCGATGTCTCGATTCCAATCGAGTTAGACTAGTAATCCGCCAAAAACGATCAAACCCAAAGTTATCATGAAACCAAAAACCACTTTTCGTTGGCTCGATTCCAACCAAATTAGACTAGCAATTCCCAAAAATGAACAAACTCGAGGTTTTTAAGGAATCAAAACCCACCCTCGTTGGCTCGACTCCAATCGAATTAGACTAGCAATTCACCAAAAATGAACAAACCCGAACTCATCATGAATTCAAAAACCACTTTTCGTCGGCCCGATTCCAATTGAATTAAACTAGCAATTCTCCAAAAAACGAACAATCCCGAAGTTATCATGAAATCAAAAACCACATTTCATTGACTCGATTCCAATCGAATTAGATAAGCTATTTGCCAAAAATGAACAATCCCGAAGTTATCATGAAATCAAATACCAATTTTCAATGGCTCGATTCCAATCGAATTAAACTAGCAATTCGCCAAAATCGTACAAACTCGAAGTCATCATGAAATCAAAAACCACTTTTCGTTGCTCGATTCCAATCGAATTAGACTAGCAATTAGCCAAAAATGAACAAACCCTAAGTAATCAAGAAATCAAAAATCACAATTCGTTGGATCGAGTGCAATCGAATTAGACTGCAATTCGCCAAAAATGAACAAAACGAAGTTATCATAAAATCAAAATCCACTTTTCGTTGGCCCGATTCCAATCTAATTAGACTAGTAATTCATCAAAAATGAACGAACCCGAAGTTATCATGAAATCAAATACCACTTTTCATTGGCTAGATTTCAATCGAATTAGACTAGCAATTCGCCAAAAATGAACAAATCCGAAATTATCATGAAATCAAAAACCACCCTTCGTTGGCTCGATTCCAATCAAATTAGACTAACAATTCGCCAAAAATGAACAAACCCGAAGTTATCATGAAATCAAAAACCACTATTCGTTGGATGGAGTCCAATTGTGCAAGACAATAATTTGGCAAAAACGAACAAACTGAAGTTATCATGAAATCAAAATCCACTTTTCGTTGGCTCGATTCCAATAGAATTAGACTAGTAATTCGCCAAAAACGAACAAACCCGAAGTTATCATGAAATCAAAAACCACTTTTCGTTAGCTCGATTCTAACCAAATTAGACTAGTAATTCGCCAAAAATGAACAAACCCGAAGTTTTCATGGAATCAGAATCCACCATCGTTGGCTCGATTCCAATCGAATTAGACTATCAATTCGCCAAAAATGAACAAACCCGAACTCATCATGAAATCAAAAACGACTTTTCGTCGGCCCGATTCCAATCAAATTCGACTAGCAATTCGCCAAAAAATGAACAATCCCAAAGTTATCATGAAATCAAAAACCACCTTTCATTGGCTCGATTCCAACCAAATTAGACTAGCAATTCGTCAAAACCAAACAAACCTGAGGTTTTCATGGAATCGAAACCCACCATCATTGGCTCGATTCCAATCTAATTCGACTAGTAATTCTCCAAAAATGAACAAACCCGAACTCATCTTGAAATCGAAAACCACTTTTCGTCGGCCCGATTCCAATCGAATTAGACTAGCAATTCGCCAAAAAATGAACAATCCCGAAGTTATCATGAAATCAAAAACCACTTTTCGTTGGCCCGATTCCTATCGAATTAGACTAGTAATTCCCCAAAAACGAAGAAACCCGAAGTTATCATGAAATCAAAATCAACTTTTCGTTGGGCCGATTCCATTCTAATTAGACTAGCAATTCCCTAAAAATGAACAAACCCGAAGTCATCATAAAATTAAAATCCACTTTTCCATGGCTCGATTCCAATCGAGTTAGACTAGTAATTCGCCAAAAAAGATCAAACCCAAAGTTATCATGAAATCAAAAACCACTTTTCGTTGGCTCGATTCCAACCAAATTAGACTAGCAATTCGCGAAAAACGAACAAACCCGAGGTTTTCATGGAATCAAAAGCCCCCATCGTTGGCTCGATTCCAATCTAATTAGACTACCAATTCACCAAAAACGAACAAACCCGAACTCATCATGAAATCGAAAACCACTTTTCGTCGGCCCGATTCCATTCGAATTAGACTAGCAATTCGCCAAAAAACGAACAATCCCGAAGTTCTCATGAAATCAAAAACCACCTTTCATTGGCTCGATTCCAATCGAATTAGAAAAGCTATTTGCCAAAAACGAACAACCCCAAAGTTATCATGAAGCAATTCGCCAAAAATGAACAAATCCGAAATTATCATGAAATCAAAAACCACCCTTCGTTGGCTCGATTCCAATCAAATTAGACTAACAATTCGCCAAAAATGAACAAACCCGAAGTTATCATGAAATCAAAAACCACTGTTCGTTGGATGGAGTCCAATCGTGCAAGACAATAATTTGGCAAAAACGAACAAACTGAAGTTATCATGAAATCAAAATCCACTTTATTTGGCTCGATTCCAATCGAATTAGACTAATAATTCGGTAAAAATGAACAAACCCGAAGTTATCATGAAATCAAAAACCACTTTTCGTTGGCTCAATTCCAACCAAATTAGACTAGTAATTCCCCAAAAACGAACAAACCCGAAATCAAAAAACACCATCGTTGGCTCGATTCCAATCGAATTAGACTAGCAATTCGCCAAAAATGAACAAACCCGAACTCATCATGAAATCAAAAACCACTTTTCGTGGGCCCGATTCCAATCGAATTAGACTAGCAATTCGCCAAAAAATGAACAATCCTGAAGTTATCATGAAATCAAAAACCACTTTTCGTTGGCCCGATTCCTATCGAATTAGACTAGTAATTCGCCAAAAATGAAGAAACTCGAAGTTATCATGAAATCAAAATCAACTTTTCATTAGGCCGATTCTATTCTAATTAGACTAGCAATTCCCTAAAAATGAACAAACCCGAAGTCATCATAAAATTTAAATCCACTTCTCGATGTCTCGATTCCAATCGAGTTAGACTAGTAATCCGCCAAAAACGATCAAACCCAAAGTTATCATGAAATCAAAAACCACTTTTCGTTGGCTCGATTCCAACCAAATTAGACTAGCAATTCCCAAAAATGAACAAACTCGAGATTTTTAAGGAATCAAAACCCACCCTCGTTGGCTCGATTCCAATCGAATTAGACTAGCAATTCACCAAAAATGAACAAACCCGAACTCATCATGAAATCAAAAACCACTTTTCGTCGGCCCGATTCCAATCGAATTAAACTAGCAATTCTCCAAAAAATGAACAATCCCGAAGTTATCATGAAATCAAAAACCACATTTCATTGACTCGATTCCAATCGAATTAGATAAGCTATTTGCCAAAAATGAACAATCCCGAAGTTATCATGAAATCAAATACCAATTTTCAATGGCTCGATTCCAATCGAATTAAACTAGCAATTCGCCAAAATCGTACAAACTCGAAGTCATCATGAAATCAAAAACCACTTTTCGTTGCTCGATTCCAATCGAATTAGACTAGCAATTAGCCAAAAATGAACAAACCCTAAGTTATCAAGAAATCAAAAATCACAGTTCGTTGGATCGAGTGCAATCGAATTAGACTGCAATTCGCCAAAAATGAACAAAACGAAGTTATCATAAAATCAAAATCCACTTTTCGTTGGCCCGATTCCAATCTAATTAGACTAGTAATTCATCAAAAATGAACGAACCCGAAGTTATCATGAAATCAAATACCACTTTTCATTGGCTAGATTTCAATCGAATTAGACTAGCAATTCGCCAAAAATGAACAAATCCGAAATTATCATGAAATCAAAAACCACCCTTCGTTGGCTCGATTCCAATCAAATTAGACTAACAATTCGCCAAAAATGAACAAACCCGAAGTTATCATGAAATCAAAAACCACTGTTCGTTGGATGGAGTCCAATCGTGCAAGACAATAATTTGGCAAAAACGAACAAACTGAAGTTATCATGAAATCAAAATCCACTTTTCGTTGGCTCGATTCCAATAGAATTAGACTAGTAATTCGCCAAAAACGAACAAACCCGAAGTTATCATGAAATCAAAAACCACTTTTCGTTAGCTCGATTCTAACCAAATTAGACTAGTAATTCGCCAAAAATGAACAAACCCGAAGTTTTCATGGAATCAGAATCCACCATCGTTGGCTCGATTCCAATCGAATTAGACTATCAATTCGCCAAAAATGAACAAACCCGAACTCATCATGAAATCAAAAACCACTTTTCGTCGGCCCGATTCCAATCAAATTCGACTAGCAATTCGCCAAAAAATGAACAATCCCGAAGTTATCATGAAATCAAAAACCACCTTTCATTGGCTCGATTCCAATCGAATTAGACTAGCTATTTACCAAAAAGGAACAAACCCAAAGTTATCATGAAATCAAAAGCCACTTTTCATTGGCTCGATTCCAATCGAATAAAACTAGCAATTCGCCAAAGTCTTACGGACACAAAGTCATCATGAAATCAAAAACCGCTTTTTGTTGCTCAATTCCAATCGAATTAGACTAGCAATTAGCCAAAAATGAACAAACCCGAAGTTATCGTTAAATCAAAAACCACTATTCGTCGGCCCGATTCCAATCGCAATAGACTATCAATTCGTAAAAAAATGAAAAATCTCGAAGTTATCTTGAAATCAAAATCTACTTTTCTTTGGGTAGATTCCAATCGAATTAGACTAGCAATTCGCCAAAAATGAACAAACCCGAAGTTATCATGAAATCAAAAGCCACATTTAATTGGCTCGATTCCATTCGAATTAAACTAGAAATTCGACAAAATCGAAAAAAAAACACAAAGTTATCATGAAATCAAAAACCACTATTCGTAGAATCGAGTCCAATCGAGATAGACAGCAATTTGCCAAAAACGAACAAACTAAAGTTATCATGAAATAAAAATCTACTTTTCGTTGGCTCGATTCCAATCGAATTAGACTAGTAATTCGTCAAAAACGAACAAACCCGATGTTATCATGAAATCAAATACCAATTTTCATTGGCTAGATTCCTATCGAATTAGACTAGCAATTCGCCAAAAACAAACAAAACTGAAGTTATCATGAAATCAAAAACCACTTTTCGTTGGCTCGATTCCTGACAAATTATACTGGTAATTCACCAAAAATGAACCAACCAGAAGTTATAATGAAATAAAAAAAACCACCATTCGTTGGATCGATTCCAATCGAATTAGATAGCAATTCCCCAAAATTGAACAAAGCTGAAGTTATCATGAAATCAAAAATCACTTTTCGTTGCTCGATTCCAATCGAATTAGATAAGCAATTTGCCAAAAACAAAAAGTCCCAAAGTTATCATGAAATCAAAAACCACTATTCGTTGGATCGAGTCCAATCGAGTTAGACAGCAATTTGCCAAAAATGAACAAACCGAAGTTATCATGAAATCAAAATCCACTTTTCATTGGCTTGATTCCAATTGAATTAGACTAGTAATTCGCCAAAAAATAAACAAACCCGAAGTTATCATAAAATCAAATACCACTTTTCATTGGCTAGATTCCAATCGAATTAGACTAGCAATTCGGCAAAAATGAACAAACCCGAAGTTATCATGAAATCAATAACCACTTTTCGTTGGCTAGATTCCAATCCAATTAGAATAGCAATTCGTCAAAAACGAATAAATCCGAAGTTATAATGAAATAAAAAACCACCATTCGTTGGATCGATTCCAATGAATTAGACAGCAATTCACCAAAATTGAACAAAGCAGAAGTCATCATGAAATCAAAAACCACTTTTCGTTGCTCGATTCCAATCGAATTAGACTAGCAATTCGCCAAAAACGAACAAACCCGAAGTTTTCATGAAATCAAAAACCACTTTTCGTTGCTCGATTCCAATCGAATTAGACTAGCAATTCGCCAAAAACGAACAAACCCGAAGTTTTCATGAAATCAAAAACCACTATTCGTTGGATCGAGTGCAATCGAATTAGACTAGCAATTCGTCAAAAATGAACAAACCCGAAGTTATCATGAAATCAAAAGGCACTTTTCATTGGCTTGATTCCAATCAAATTCGACTAGCAATTCGCCAAAAATGAACAGACCCAAAGTTATCAAGAAATCAAAATCAAAAACCACTATTTGTTGGATCGAGTGAAATTGAATTAGACTACAATTCTACAAAAACGAACAAACCCAAAGTTGTCATGAAATCAAAAGCCACTTTTCGTTGGCTCGATTCCAGTCAAATTAGACTAGCAATTCGCAAAAAATGAACAAACCGAAGTTATCATAACATCAAAATGCACTTTTCGTTGGCCCGATTCCAATCTAATTAGACTAGCAATTCTCCAAAAATGAACAAATCCGAAGTTATCATGAAATCAAATATCACTCTTCATTGGCTCGATTCCAATCGAATTAGACTAGCAATTCGCCAAAAATGAAAAAACCCAAAGTTATCATGAAATCAAAAATCACTATTCGTTGGATCGAGTCCAATCGAGTTAGACAGCAATTTGCCAAAAACGAACAAACCGAAGTTATCTTGAAATCAAAATTCACTTTTCATTGGGTCGATTCCAATTGAACTAGACTAGCAATTCGCGAAAAATGAACAAACCCAAAGTTATCATGAAATCGAATACCACTTTTCATTGGCTCGATCCCAATCGAATCAGACTAGCAATTCGCCAAAAACAAACAATCCCGAAGTTATTATGAAATCAAAAATGACTTTTCATTGGGTCGATTCCAATCGCAATAGACTAGTAATTCGCTAAAAAATGAACAATCCCAAAGTTATCTTGAAACCAAAAACTACTTTTCATTGGGTCGATTCCAATCGAATTAGACTAGTAATTCGCTAAAAACGAATAATCTCGAAGTTATCATGAAATCAAAAGCCACTTTTCATTGGCTCGATTCCATTCGAATTAAACTAGAAATTTGCAAAAATCGAAAAAAACCCGAAGTTATCATGAAATCAAAAAGCACTTTTTGTTGCTCGATTCCAATCGAATTAGACTAGCGATTCGTCAAAAATGAAAAAACCCGAAGTTATCATGAAATAAAAAACTTCTATTCATTGAATCGAGTCCAATCGAGTTAGACAGCAATTTGCCAAAATCGAACAAACCGAAGTTATCATGAAATCAAAATCCACTTTTCGTTGGCTCGATTCCAATCGAATTAGACTAGTAATTCGCCAAAAACAAACAAACCCGATGTTATCATGAAATCAAAAGTCACTTTTTGTTGGCTCGATTCCATTCGAATTAAACTAGAAATTTGCAAAAATCGAAAAAAACCCGAAGTTATCATGAAATCAAAAAGCAATTTTTGCTACTCGATTCCAATCGAATGAAAACCCACTATTCGTTGAATCGAGTCCAATCGAGTTAGACAGCAATTTGCCAAAATCAAACAAATCGAAATTATCATGAAATCAAAATCCACTTTTCGTTGGCTCGATTCCAATCGAATTAGACTAGTAATTCGCCAAAAACGAACAAACCCGATGTTATCATGAAATCAAATACCACTTTTTATTGGCTGGATTCCAATCGAATTAGACTAGCAATTCGCCAAAAATGAACAATCCCGAAGTTATCATGAAATCAAAAACCACTTTTCGTTGGCTCGATTCCAATCAAATTAGACTGGCAATTCGCCAAAAACGAACATACCAAAAGTTATAATGAAATAAAAAACCACCATTCGTTGGATCGATTCCAATCGAATTAGGCAGCAATTCGCCAAAATTGAACAAAGTCGAAGCCATCATGAAATCAAAAACCACTTTTCGTTGCTCGATTCCAATTGAATTAGACTAGCAATTCACCAAAAATGAACAAACCCAGAGTTATCATGAAATCAAAAACCACTATTCGTTGGATCGAGTGCAATCGAATTAAACTACAATTCGCCAAAAACGAACAAACCGGAAGTTATCATGAAATCAAAAACTACTTTTCGTTGGCTCGATTCCAATCAAATTATACTAGCAATTCGCCAAAACTGAACAAACCCAAAGTGATCATGAAATCAAAACCCACCATCGTTGGCCCGATTCCAATCGAATTAGACAAGCAATTCGTCAAAAACGAACCGAGCCGAATTCATCACGAAATCAAAAACCACTTTTCATCGGCCAGATTCCAATCGAATTAGACTAGCAATTTGCAAAAAAACGAAAGATCCCGAAGTTATCATAAAATCAAAAACCACCTTTCATTGGGCCAATTCCAATCGAATTAGACTAGCTATTTGCTAAAAAAGATCAAACTTGAAGTTATCATGAAATAAAAAGCTACTTTTCCTTGGCTTGATTCCAATCGAATTAAACTAGCAATTCACAAAAAACGAACAAACCCGAAGTTATAATGAAATAAAAAACCACCATTTGTTGGATCGATTCCAATCGAATTAGACAGCAATTCGCCAAAATCGAACGAAGCTAAAGTCATCATGAAATCAAAAACCAATTTTCGTTGCTCGATTCCAATCGAATTAGACTAGCAATTTGCCAAAAACAAACAAACCCGAAGTTATCATGAATCCAAAACAACTATTCATTGTATCTAGTGCAATCGAATTAGACTAGTAATTCGCCAAAAGCAAACATACCCGAAGTTATCATAAAGTCAAAAACCACTTTTCGTTGGATCGAGTGCAATCGAATTAGACTACAATTCGCCAAAAAACGAACAAACCCGAAGTTATCATGAAATCAAAAACCACTTTTCGTTGGCTAGATTCCAATCGAATTAGGCTAGCAATTAGCCAAAAAATGAACAAACCCGAATTTTTCATGAAATCAAAACCCACCGTCGTTGGCCCGATTCTAATCGAATTAGACTAGCAATTAGCCAAAAACGCACAAACCTGAAGTTATCATGAAATCAAAAACCACCATTCATTGGATCGATTCCAATCGAATTAGATAGCAATTCGCCAAGATCGAACAAAGTCGAAGTCATCATGAAATCAAAAACCACTTTTCGTTGCTCGATTCCAAACGAATTAGACTAGCAATTCGTCAAAAATGAATAAACCCGAAGTTATCATGAAATCAAAAACCACTAGTCGTTGGATAGAGTGCAATCGAATTAGACTATAATTCGCCAAAAATGAACAAACCCGAAGTTATCATGAAATCAAAAACCACTTTTCATTGGCTAGATTCCAATCGAATTAGACTAGCAATTCACAAAAAACGAACAAACCCAAAGTTATCATGAAATCCAAAGCCACTTTTCATTGGCTCGATTCCATTCGAATTAAACTACAAATTAGCTAAAATAGAAAAAAAACCAAAATTTATCATGAAATCAAAAACCACTTTTTGTTGCTCGATTCCAATCGAATTAGACTAGCAATTCGCCAAAAACGAAAAAACCCGAAGTGATCATGAAATCAAAAACCACTATTCGTTTGATCGAGTCCAATTGAGTTAGACAGCAACTTGCCAAAAATGAACAACCCGAAGTTATCTCGAAATCAAAAAACCACTATTCGTTTGATCGAGTCCAATTGAGTTAGACAGCAATTTGCCAAAAACGAATAACCCGAAGTTATCTCGAAATCAAAATCCACATTTCATTGGGTCGATTCCAATTGAACTAGACTAGCAATTCGCCAAAAATGAACAAACCCGAAGTTATCATGAAATCAAATACCACTTTTCATTGGCTCGATCCCAGTCGAATTAGACTAGCAATTCGCCAAAAAAGACAATCCTGAAGTTATCGTGAAATCAAAAATGACTTCTCATTGGCAATAGACTAGCAATTCGCCAAAAAACGAACAATCCCAAAGTTATCTTGAAATCAAAAACTACATAACATTGGGTCAATTCCAATCGAATTAGACAAGCAATTCGCCAAAAACGAACAACCCCGAAGTTGTCATGAAATCAAAAGCCACTTTTCATTGGCTCGATTCCATTTGAATTAAACTAGAAATTCGTAAAAATTGAAAAAAAACCAGAAGTTATCATGCAATCAAAAACCACTTTTGTTACTCGATTCCAATCGAATTAGACTAGCAATTCGCCAAAAATGAAAAACCTGAAGTTATCATGAAATCAAAAACCACTATTCGTTGAATCGAGTCCAATCGACTTAGACAGCAATTTGCCAAAAACGAACAAACTGAAGTTATCATGAAAGCAAAATTCACTTTTCGTTGGCTCAATTCCAATCGAATTAGACTAGTAATTCGTCAAAAATGAACAAACCCAATGTCATCATGAAATCAAATACCACTTTTCATTGGCCAGATTTCAATCGAATTAGACTAGCAATTCGTCAAAAATAAACAAAATCGAAGTTATCATGAAATCAAAAACCACATTTCGTTGGCTCGATTCCAGTCAAATTAGACTAGCAATTCACCAAAAATGAACAATCCAGAAGTTATAATGAAATAAAAACCACCATTCGTTGGATCGATTCCAATCGAATTAGACAACAATTCGTCAATGAACAAAGCCGAAGTCATCATGAAATCAAAAGCCACTTTTCGTTGCTCGGTTCCAATCGAATTAGACTAGCTATTTGCCAAAAACGAACAAACCTAAAGTAATCATGAAATCAAAAACGACTTTTCGTTGGCTCAATTCCAGTCAAATTAGACTAGCAATTCTCCAAAAATGAACAAACCCGAAGTTTTCATGGAATCAAAATCCACCATCGTTGGCTCGATTCCAATCGAATTATACTAGCAATTCGCCAAAAACGAACAAACCCGAACTCATCTTGAAATCAAAAACAGCTTTTCGTCGGCCCGATTCCAATCGAATTAGACTAGCAATACGCCAAAAAACGAACAATCCCGAAGTTATCATGAAATCAAAAACTACCTTTCATTTGCTCGATTCCAATCGAATTAGACTAGCTATTTGCCAAAAACGAACAAACCTATAGTTATCATGCAATCAAAAACCACTTTTCGTTGGCTCGATTCCAACCAAATTAGACTAGTAATTCGCCAAAAATGAAGAAACCCAAAGTTTTCAGGGAATCAAAATCCACCACTGTTGGCTCGATTCCAATCGAATTAGACTAGCAATTTGCCAAAAACGAACAAACTCGAACTCATCATGAAATCAAAAACCACTTTTCGTCGGCCCGATTCCAATCGAATTAGACTAGCAATTTGCCAAAAAATGAACAATCCCGAAGTTATCATGAAATCAAAAACCACCTTTCATTGGCTCGATTCCAATCGAATTAGACTAGCTATTTGCCAAAAAGGAACAAACCCAAAGTTATCATGAAATCAAAAGCCACTTTTCATTGGCTCGATTCCAATCGAATTAAACTAGCAATTCGCCAAAATCGTATAGACACAAAGTCATTATGAAATCAAAAACCACTTTTCGTTGCTCAATTCCAATCGAATTAGACTAGCAATTAGCCAAAAATGAAAAAACCCGAAGTTATCGTTAAATCAAAAACCACCATTCGTCAGCCAGATTCCAATCGCAATAGACTATCAATTCGTCAAAAAATGAAAAATCTCGAAGTTATCTTGAAATCATAATCTACTTTTCTTTTGGTAGATTCCAATCGAATTAGACTAGCAATTCGCCAAAAATGAACAAACCCGAAGTTATCATGAAATCAAATACCATGCTCGATTCCAATCGAATTAGACTAGCAATTCGCCAAAAATGAACAAACCCGAAGTTATCATGAAATCAAAAGCCACATTTCATTGGCTCGATTCCATTCGAATTAAACTAGAAATTCGACAAAATCGAAAAAAAAACCCCGAAGTTATTATGAAATAAAAAACCACTTTTTGTTGCTCGATTCCAATCGAATTAGACTAGCGATTCGCCAAAAACGAAAAAATCCGAAGTTATCATGAAATAAAAATCCACTATTCACTGAATCGAGTCCAATCAAGTTAGACAACAATTTGCCAAAATCGAACAAACCGAAGTTATCATGAAATCAAAATCCACTTTTCGTTGGCTCGACTCCAATCGAATTAGACTAGTAATTCGCCAAAAATGAACAAACCCGATGTTATCATGAAATCAAATACCACTTTTTATTGGCTGGATTCCAATCGAATTAGACTAGCAACTCGCCAAAAACGAACAAACCCAAAGTTATCATGATATCAAAAACCACTTTTCGTTGGCTCGATTCCAATCAAATTAGACTAGCAATTCGCCAAAAACGAACATACCAAAAGTTATAATGAAATAAAAAATCACCATTCGTTGGATCGATTCCAATCGAATTAGACACCAATTCGCCAAAATCGAACAAAGCCGAAGCCATCATGAAATCAAAAACCACTTTTCGTTGCTCGATTCCAATCGAATTAGACTAGCAATTCACCAAAAATGAACAAACCCAAAGTTATCATGAAATCAAAAACCATTATTCGTTGGATCGAGTGCAATCGAATTAGACTACAATTCGTCAAAAACGAACAAACCCGAAGTTATCATGAAATCAAAAACCACTTTTCGTTGGCTAGATTCCAATCAAATTATACTAGCAATTCGCCAAAAATGAACAAACCCAAAGTGATCATGAAATCAAAACCCACCATCGTTGGCCCGATTCCAATCGAATTAGACTAGCAATTCGCCAAAAACGAACAAAGCCGAATTCATCAAGAAATCAAAAACCACTTTTCATCGGCCAGATTCCAATCGAATTAGATTAGCAATTTGTAAAAAAATGAAAGATCCCAAAGTTATCATAAAATCAAAAACCACATTTCATTGGGTCGATTCCAATCGAATTAGACTAGCTATTTGCCAAAAAAGATCAAACTTGAAGTTATCATGAAATCAAAAGCTACTTTTCCTTGGCCCGATTCCAATCGAATTAAATTAGCAATTCACAAAAAACGAACAAACCCGAAGTTATAATGTAATAAAAAACCACCATTCGTTGGATCGATTCCAATCGGATTAGACAGCAATTCGCCAAAATCGAACAAAGTCGAAGTCATCATGAAATCAAAAACCAATTTTCATCGCTCGATTCCAATCGAATTAGACTAGCAATTTGCCAAAAATGAACAAACCCGAAGTTATCATGAAATCCAAAACCACTATTCGTTGTATCTAGTGCAATCGAATTAGACTAGTAATTCGCCAAAAACGAACAAACCCGAAGTTATCATAAAATCAAAAACCACTTTTCGTTGGATTGAGTGCAATCGAATTAGACTACAATTTGCCAAAAAACGAACAAACCCGAAGTTATCATGAAATCAAAAACCAATTTTCGTTGGCTAGATTCCAATCGAATTACACTAGCAATTAGCCAAAAATGAACAAACCCGAAGTTTTCATGAAATCAAAACCCATCATCGTTGGCCCGATTCCAATCGAATTAGACTAGCAATTTGCCAAAAATGAACAAACCCGAAGTTATCATGAAATCAAATACCACTTTTCATTGGCGCGATTCCAATTGAATTAGACTAGCAATTCGCCAAAAATGAAAAAATCCAAAGTTATCATGAAATCAAAAACTACTATTCGTTGGATCGAGTCCAATCGAGTTAGACAGCAATTTGCCAAAAATAAACAAACCGAAGTTATCTTGAAATCAAAATCCACTTTTCATTGGGTCGATTCCAATTGAACTAGACTAGCAATTCGCCAAAAACGAACAAACCCGAAGTTATCATGAAATCAAATACCACTTTTCATTGGCTCGATCCCAATCGAATTAGACTAGCAATTCGCCAAAAATAAACAATCCAGAAGTTAATCGTGAAATCAAAAACGACTTTTCATTAGGTCGATTCCAATCGCAATAGATAAGCAATTCGCCAAAAATCGAACAATCCTGAAGTTATCTTGAAATCAAAAACTACTTTTCATTGGGTCGATTCCAACCGAATTAGACTAGTAATTCGGCAAATACGAACAAATCCAAAGTTATCATGAAATCAAAAGCAACTTTTCATTCGCTCGATTCCATTCGAATTAAACTAGAAATTCACAAAAATTGAAAAAAAAAACCCGAAGTTACCATGAAATCAAAAACCACTTTTTGTTGCTCGATTCCAATCGAATTAGACTAGCAATTTGCCAAAAATGAACAAACCCGAAGTTATCATGAAATCAAAAACCACTACTCGTTGTATCTAGTGCAATCGACTTAGGCTAGTAATTAGCCAAAAATGAACAATCCCGAAGTTATCATAAAATCAAAAACCACTTTTCGTTGGATCGAGTGCAATCGAATTAGACTACAATTCGCCAAAAAACGAACAAACCCGAAGTTATTGTGAAATCAAAAACCACTTTTCGTTGGCTAGATTCCAATCGAATTAGACTAGCAATTAGCTAAAAATGAACAAACCCGAAGTTTTCATGAAATCAAAACCCACCATTGTTGGCCCGATTCCAATCAAATTAGACTAACAATTCGCCAAAAACGAAAAAACCTGAAGTTATCATGAAACCAAAAACCACCATTCGTTGGATCGATTCCAATCGAATTAGACAGCAATTCGCCAAGATCGAACAAAGCCGAAGTCATCATGAAATCAAAAATACCTTTTCGTTGCTTGATTCCCATCGAATTAGACTAGCAATTCGCCAAAAACGAACAAACCTGAAGTTATCATGAAATCAAAAACCACTATTCGTTGGATCGAGTGCAATCGAATTAGACTACAATTCGCCAAAAACGAACAAACCTGAAGTTATCATGAAATCAAAAACCACTTTTCGTTGGCTAGATTCCAATCGAATTATACTAGCAATTCGTCAAAAATGAACAAACCCGAAGTTTTCATGAAATCAAAACACACCATCGTTGGCCCGATTCCAATCGAATTAGACTAGCAATTCGCCAAAAACGAACAAAGCCGAATTCATGACGAAATCAAAAACCACATTTCATCGCCCAAATTCCAATCGAATTAGACTAGCAATTTGCCAAAAAATGAAAGATCCCGAAGTTATCATAAAATCAAAAACAACCTTTCATTGGGTCGATTCCAATCGAATTAGACTAGCTATTTGCCAAAAAAGATCAAACTTGAAGTTATCATGAAATCAAAAGCTACTTTTCGTTGGCTCGATTCCAATCGAATTAAACTAGCAATTCGCCAAAAACGAACAAACCCGAAGTTATCATGGAATCAAAAACCACTATTTGTTTGATCGAGTCCAATCGAATCAGACAACAATTTGCCAAAATGGAACAAACCGAAGTTATCTTGAAATCAAAATCCACTTTTCATTGGGTCGATTCCAATTGATCTAGACTAGCAATTCGCCAAAAATGAACAAACCCGAAGTTATCATGAAATCAAATACCACTTTTCATTGGCTTGATCCCAATCGAATTATACTAGCAATTTGCCAAAATCAAACAATCTCGAAGTTATCGTGAAATCAAAAACGACTTTTCATTGGGTCGATTCCAATCGCAATAGACTAGCAATTCGCCAAAAAATGAACAATCCCGAAGTTATCTTGAAATCAAAAATTACTTAACATTGGGTCGATTCCAATCGAATTAGACTAGTAATTCGCCAAAAATGAACAAACCCGAAGTTATCATGAAATCAAAAACGACTTTTCATTGGGTCGATTCCAATCGCAATAGACTAGCAATTCGCCAAAAAATGAACAATCCCGAAGTTATCTTGAAATCAAAAATTACTTAACATTGGGTCGATTCCAATCGAATTAGACTAGTAATTCGCCAAAAATGAACAAACCCGAAGTTATCATGAAATCAAAAGCCACTTTTCATTGGCTCGATTCCATTCGAATTAAACTAGAAATTCGTAAAAATCGAAAAGAACCAGACGTTATCATGCAATCAAAAACCACTTTTGTTGCTCGATTCCAATCGAATTAGACTAGCAATTTGCCAAAAACGAAAAAACCCGAAGTCATCATGAAATCAAAAACCACTATTCGTTGAATCGAGTCCAATCGAGTTAGACAGCAATTTGCCAAAAACGAAAAAACCGAAGTTATCACGAAATCAAAAGTCACTTTTCGTTGGCTCGATTCCAATCGAATCAGACTAGTAATTCGTCAAAAATGAACAAGCCCGATGTTATCATGAAATCAAATACCACTTTTCATTGGCTAGATTCCAATCGAATTAGACTAGCAATTCGCAAAAAATAAACAAACCCGAAGTTATCGTGAAATCAAAAATCACTATTCGTTGGCTCGATTCCAGTCAAATTAGACTAGCAATTCACCAAAAATGAACAATCCAGAAGTTATAATGAAATAAAAACCACCATTCGTTGGATCGATTCCAATCGAATTTGACAGCAATTTGCCAAAATCGAACAAAGCCGAAGTCATCATGAAATCAAGAATCACTTTTCGTTGCTTGATTCCAATCGAATTAGACAAGCAATTCGTCAAAAGTGAACAAACCCGAAGTTATCATGAAATCAAAAACTACTATTCGTTGGATCGAGTGCAATCGAATTAGACTAGCAATTCACCAAAAATGAACAAACCCGAAATTATCTTGAAATTAAAACCAACTTTTCACTGGCTCGATTCCAATCGAATTAGACTAGCAATTCGCCATAAACGAACAAACCCGAACTCATCATGAAATCAAAAACCACTTTTCGTCGGCCCGATTCCAGTCGAATTAGACTAGCAATTTGCCAAAAAAGGAACAATCCTGAAGTTATCATGAAATCAAAAGCCACTTTTCATTGGCTCAATTCCAATCGAATTAAACTAGCAATTCGCTAAAAATGAACAAACCCGAAGTTATAATGAAATAAAAAACCACCATTCGTTGGATTGATTCCAATCGAATTAGACAGCAATTCGACAAAATCTAACAAAGCTAAAGTCATCATGAAATCAGAAACCACTTTTCGTTGCTCGATTCCAATCGAATTAGACTAGTAATTCGCTAAAAATGAACAAACCCGAAATTATCATGAAATCAAAAACCACTATTCGTTGGATCGAGTGCAATCGAATTAGACTACAATTCGACAAAAACGAACAAACCCGAAGTTATCATGAAATCAAAAGCCACTTTTTGTTGGCACAATTCCAATGAAATTAGACTAGTAATTCGCCAAAAATGAACAAACCCGAAGTTATAATGACATAAAAACCACCATTCGTTGGATTGATTCCAATCGAATTAGACAGCAATTCGCCAAGATAGAACAAAGTCGAAGTCATCATGAAATCAAAAACCACTTTTCGTTGCTGGATTCCGATCAAATTAGACTAGAAATTCGTCAAAAACGAACAAACCCGAAGTTATCATGAAATCAAAAACCACTATTTGTTGGATCGAGTGCAATCGAATTAGACTACGAATCGCCAAAAATGAACAAACCCGAAGTTATCATGAAATCAAAAACCACTTCCGTTGGCGAGATTCCAATCGAATTAGACTAGCAATTCGCTAAAAACGAACAAACCCGAAGTTATCCTGAAATCAAAAGCCACTTTTCATTGGCTCGATTCCTTTCGAATTAAACTACAAATTAGCCAATTTTGAAAAAGAACTTGAAGTTATCGTGAAATCAAAAACAAATTTTTGTTGCTTGATTCCAATCGAATTAGACTAGCAATTCGCTAAAAACAGAAAACCCCGAAGTTATCATGAAATCAAAAACTACTTTTCGTTGGATCGAGTCCAATCGAGTTAGACAGCAATTTGCCAAAAAGGAACAAATCGAAGTTAGCATGACATCAAAATCCACTTTTCATTGGGTCGATTCCAATTGAAACATACTAGCAATTCGCCAAAAATGAACAAACCCGAAGTTATAATGACATAAAAAACCACCATTCGTTGGATTGATTCCAATCGAATTAAATAGCAATTCGCCAAGATAGAACAAAGTCGAAGTCATCATGAAATCAAAAACCACTTTTCGTTGCTGGATTCCGATCGAATTAGACTAGCAATTCGTCAAAAACGAACAAACCCGAAGTTATCATGAAATTAAAAACCACTATTCGTTGGATCGAGTGCAATCGAATTAGACTACGAATCGCCAAAAATGAACAAACCCGAAGTTATCATGAAATCAAAAACCACTTCCGTTGGCGAGATTCCAATCGAATTAGACTAGCAATTCGCTAAAAACGAACAAACCCGGAGTTATCCTGAAATCAAAAACCACTTTTCATTGGCTCGATTCCTTTCGAATTAAACTACAAATTAGCCAAATTTGAAAAAGAACCTGAAGTTATCGTGAAATCAAAAACCAATTTTTGTTGCTTGATTCCAATCGAATTAGACTAGCAATTCGCTAAAAATAGAAAACCCCGAAGTTATCATGAAATCAAAAACTACTATTCGTTGGATCGAGTCCAATCGAGTTAGACAGCAATTTGCTAAAAAGGAACAAATCGAAGTTAGCATGACATCAAAATCCACTTTTCATTGGGTCGATTCCAATTGAACCATACTAGCAATTCGCCAAAAACGAACAAACCCGAAGTTTCATGAAATCAAAAGCTACTTTTCATTGGCTCATTTCCAATTGAATTAGACTAGAAATTCGCCAAAAATGATCAAACCCGAAGTTATTATGAAATCAAATAACACTTTTCATTGCCTCGATCCCAATTGAATTAGACTAGCAATTCGCCGAAAACGAACAATCTTGAAGTTATCTTGAAATCAAAAACCACTTTTCATTGCGTCGATTCCAATTGCAATAGACTAGTGATTCGTCAAAAAAAAAACAATCCCGAAGTTATCTTGAAATCAAAAACTACATTTCATTGGGTCAATTTCAATCGAATTAGACTAGTAATTCGCCAAAAACGAACAAACCCGAAGTTTTCTGAAATCAAAAGCCACTTTTCATTGGCTCGATTCCATTCGAATTAAACTAGAAATTCATAAAAATCGAAAAAAAATTAGAACTTATCATGAAATCAAAAACCAATTTTTGTTGCTCGATTCCAATCGAATTAGACTAGCAATTTGCCAAAAATGAAAAAAACCAGTAGTTATCATGAAATCAAAAACCACTATTCGTTGAATCGTGTCCAATCGAGTTTGACAGCAATTTGCCAAAAATGAACAAATCGAAGTTATCATGAAATCAAAATCCACTTTTCGTTGCCTCGATTCCAATCGAATTAGACTAGTAATTCGCCAAAAACGAACAAACCCGATGTTATCATGAAATCAAATACCACTTTTCATGGCTAGATTCCAATCGAATTAAACTAGCAATTCACCAAAAACGAACAAACCCGAAGTTATCATGAAATCAAAAATCACTTTTCGTTGGCTCGATTCCAATCAAATTAAACTAGCAATTCGCCAAAAATGAACAATCCAGAAGTTATAATGAAATAAAAAACCACCATTCGTTCGATCGATTACAATCGAATTAGACAGCAATTCGCTAAATCGAACAAAGCCGAAGTCATCATGAAATCAAATACCACTTTTCGTTGCTCAATTCCAATCGAATTAGACTAACAATTCGCCAAAAACAAATAAACCTAAAGTTATCATGAAATCAAAAACCACTATTTGTTGGATCGAGTGCAATCGGATTAGACTAGCAATTCGCCAAAAATGAACAAACCCGAATTTATCATGAAATTAAAACCAACTTTTCATAGGCTAGTTCCAATCGAATTAGACTAGCAATTCGCCAAAAACAAAAAACCCCAAAGTTATCATGAAATGAAAAATAACTATTCCTTGGATCGAGTCCAATCGAGTTAGACAGCAATTTGCCAAAAAGGAATAAACCGAAGTTATCATGAGATCAAAATCCACTTTTCATTGGGTCGATTCCAATTGAACCATACTAGCAATTCGCCAAAAACGAACAAACCCGAAGTTTCACGAAATCAAAAGCCACTTTTCATTGGCTCGTTTCCAATTGAATTAGACTAGCAATTCGCCAAAAATGATCAAACCCGAAGTTATCATAAAATCAAATAACACTTTTCATTGGCTCAATCCCAATCGAATTAGACTAGCAATTCGCCAAAAACGAACAATCCTGAAGTTATCGTGAAATCAAAAACCACTTTTCATTGGGTCGATTCCAATCGCCATAGACTAGCAATTCGCCAAAAAAAAACAATCCGGAAGTTATCTTGAAATCAAAAACTACATTTCATTGGGTCGATTCCAATCGAATTAGACTAGTAATTCGTCAAAAACGAACAAACCCGAAGTTATCATGAAATCAAAAGCCACTTTTCATTGGCTCGATTCCATTCGAATTAAGCTAGAAATTCACAAAAATCGAAAAAAAAATCCGAAGTTATCATGAAATCAAAAACCAATTTTTGTTGCTCGATTCCAATCGAATTAGACTAGCAATTCGCCAAAAACGAAAAAACCCGAAGTTATCATGAAATCAAAAACCACTATTCGTTGAATCATGTCCAATCGAGTTTGACAGCAATTTGCCAAAAACGAACAAATCGAAGTTATCATGAAATCAAAATCCACTTTTCGTTGGCTCGACTCCAATCGAATTAGACTAGTAATTCGCCAAAAACGAACAAACCCGATGTTATCATGAAATCAAATACCACTTTTCATGGCTAGATTCCAATCGAATTAAACTAGCAATTCGCCAAAAACGAACAAACCCAAAGTTATCATGAAATCAAAAACCACTTTTCGTTTGCTTGATTCCAATGAAATTAAACTAGCAGTTCGCCAAAAATGAACAAACCCGAAGTTATAATGAAATAAAAAACCACCATTAGTTCGATCGATTCCTATAGAATTAGACAGTAATTTGCCAAAATCGAACAAAGCCGAAGTCATCATGAAATAAAAAACCACTTTTCGTTGATCGATTCCAATCGAATTAGACTAGCAATTCGCCAAAAATGAATAAAACTAGAGTTATCATGAAATCAAAAACCACTATTCGTTGGATCGAGTGCAATCAGATTAGACTAGCAATTCGCCAAAAATGAACAAACCCGAATTTATCATGAAATTAAAACCAACTTTTCATTGGCTCGATTCCAATCGAATTAGACTAGCAATTCGCCAAAAACGAGGAAACCCGACGTTATCATGAAATCAAAAACCACTATTCGTTGGATCGAGTGTAATCGAATTAGACTACAATTCGCCAAAAATGAACAAACCCGAAGTTATCATGAAATCAAAAATCACTTTTCATTGGCTACATTCCAATCGAATTAGACTAGCAATTCGCCAAAAATGAACAAACCCGAAGTTTTCATGAAATCAAAACCCACCATCGTTGGCCCGATTCCAATTGAATTAGACTAACAGTTCGCTAAAAACGAGCAAACCCGAACTCATCATGAAATCAAAAACCACTTTTCATCGGCCCGATTCCAATAGAATTAGACTAGCAATTTACCAAAAAAGAACAATCCCGAAGTTATCATAAAATCAAAAACCACATTTCATTGGGTCGATTCCAATCGAATTAGACTAGCTATTTGCCAAAAATGATCAAACTTTTCATTGGCTCGATTCCAATCGAATCAAACTCGCAATTCGCCAAAAATGAACAAACCCGAAGTTATAATGAAATAAAAAACCACCAGTCGTTGGATCGATTCCAATAGAATTAGACAGCAATTCGCCAAAATCGAATAAAGCCGAATTCATCATGAAATCAAAAACCACTTTTCATTGCTCGATTCCAATCGAATTAGACTAGCAATTTGCCTAAAACGAAGAAACCCGAAGTTATCGTGAAATCAAAAACCACTATTCGTTGTATCGAGTGCAATCGAATTAGACTAGCAATTCACCAAAAATGAACAAGCCTGAAGTTATCATGAAATTAAAACAAACTTTTCATTGGCTTGATTCGAATCGAATTAGACTAGCAATTCGCCAAAAAACGAACAAATCCGAAGTTATCATGAAATCAAAAACCATTATTTGTTGGATCGAGTGCAATCGAATTAGACGACAATTCGCCAAAAATAAACAAACCCGAAGTTATCATGAAATCAAAAACCATTATTTGTTGGATCGAGTGCAATCGAATTAGACGACAATTCGCCAAAAACAAACAAACCCGAAGTTATCATGAAATCAAAAATCACTTTTTGTTGGCTAGATTCCAATCGAATTAGAGTAGCGATTCGCCAAAAATGAACAAACCCGAAGTTTTCATGAAATCAAAATGCACCATCGTTGGCGCAATTAGAATCGAATTAGAATAGTTATTCGCCAAAAACGAACAAACCCGAACTAATCATGAAATCAAAAATCACTTTTCATCGGCCCGATTCCAATCGAATTAGACTAGCAATTTGCTAAAAAACGAACAAACCTGAAGTTATCATAAAATAAAAAACCACCTTTCATTGGGTCGATTCCAATCGAATCAGACTAGTTATTTACCAAAAACGATCAAACCTGAAGTTATTATGAAATCAAAAGTCACTTTTCATTGGCTCGATACCAATCGAATTAGACTAGTAATTCGCCAAAAACGAACAAACCCAAAGTTATCATGGAATCAAAACCACTATTCGTTGGATCGAGTGCAATCGAATTGGACTACAATTCGACAAAAATGAACAAACCCGATGTTATCATGAAATCCAAAGCCACTTTTCGTTGGCTTGATTCCAATAAAATTAGAGTAGTAATTCGCCAAAAATGAACAAACCCAAAGTTGCTATGAAATCAAAAACCACTTTTCGTTGTATCGAGTGCAATCAAATTAGACTAGCAATTCACCAAAAATGAACAAGCCTGAAGTTATCTTGAAATTAAAACAAACTTTTCATTGGCTCGATTCCAATCGAATTAGACTAGCAATTCGCCAAAAATGAACAAACCCGAAGTTATCATGAAATCAAAAACCATTATTCGTTGGATCGAGTGCAATCGAATTAGACGACAATTCACCAAAAATGAACAAACCCGAAGTTATCATGAAATCAAAAACCACTTTTTGTTGGCTAGATTCCAATCGAATTAGACTAGCGATTCGCCAAAAATGAACAAACCCGAAGTTTTCATGAAATCAAAACGCACCATCGTTGGCACAATTCCAATCGAATTAGAATAGTAATTCGCCAAAAATGAACAAACCTGAACTAATCATGAAATCAAAAATCACTTTTCATCGGCTCGATTCCAATTGAATTAGACTAGCAATTTGCTAAAAAACGAACAATCCTGAAGTTATCATAAAATAAAAAAACCACCTTTCATAGGGTCGATTCCAATCGAATTAGACTAGCTATTTACCAAAAATGATCAAACCTGAAGTTATTATGAAATCAAAAGTCACTTTTCATTGGCTCGATTCCAATCGAATTAGACTAGCAATTCGCCAAAAATGAACAAACCCAAAGTTATCATGGAATCAAAACCACTATTCGTTGGATCGAGTGCAATCGAATTGGACTACAATTCGACAAAAATGAACAAACTCGATGTATCATGAAATCAAAAGCCACTTTTCGTTGGCTTGATTACAATAAAATTAGAGTAGTAATTCGCCAAAAATGAACAAACCCGAAGTTATTATGAAATCAAAAACCACTTTTCGTTGGCTCGATTCCAATCAAATTAGACTAGCAATTCGCTAAAAATGAACAACCCGAAGTTATAATGAAATAAAAAACCACCATTCGTTGGATCGATTCCAATCGAATTAGACAGCAATTCGCCAAAATTGAACAAAGCCGAAGTCATCATGAAATCAAAAACCACTTTTCGTTGCTCGATTCCAATCGAATTAGACTAGCAAATTGCCGAAAATGAAAAAACCTGAAGTTATCATGAAATCAAAAACCACTATTCGTTGGATCGAGTGCAATCGTATTAGACTACAATTCGTCAAAAACGAACAAACCCGAAGTTATCATGAAATCAAAAACCACTTTTCGTTGGCTAGATTAGAATCGAATTAGACTAGCAAATCACCAAAAATGAACAGACCCGAAGTTTTAATGAAATCAAAACCCCACCATCGTTGGCCCGATTCCAATCGAATTAGACTAGCAATTCGCTAAAAACGAACAAACCCAAACTCATCATGAAATCAAAAACCACATTTCACTGGCCCGTTTCCAATCGAATTAGACTAGCAATTTGCCAAAAAATGAACAATCCCAAAGTTATCATAAAATTAAAAACCACCTTTCATTGGGTCGATTCCAATCGAATTAGACTAGCTATTTGCCAAAAATGATCAAACCTGAAGTTATTATGAAATCAAAAGCCACTTTTCATTGGCTCGATTCCAATCGAATTAGACTAGCAATTCGCCAAAAATGAACAAACCGGAAGTTAACATGGAATCAAAAATCACTATTCGTTGGATCGAGTGCAATCGAATTGGACTACAATTCAATAAAAATGAACAAACCCGATGTTATCATGAAACCAAAAGCCACTTTTCGTTGGCTCGATTCCAATCAAATTAGACTAGCAATTTGCAAAAAATGAACAAACCCGAAGTTATCATGAAATCAAAAACCACTTTTCGTTGGCTCGATTCCAATCAAATTAGACTACCAATTCGCCAAAAATAGACAAACCCAAAGTTATAATGAAATATAAAACCACCATTCGTTGCATCGATCCCAATCAAATTAGACGGCAATTCGCCAAAATCAAACATAGCCGAAGTCATCATGAAATTAAAAACCACTTTTCGTTGCTCGATTCCAATCGAATTAGACTAGCAATTCGCCAAAAACGAACAAATCCGAAGTTATCATGAAATCAAAAACAACTATTTTTTTGGATCGAGTGCAATCGGATTAGACTAGCAATTCGCCAAAAATGAACAAACCCGAATTTTTCATGAAATTAAAACCAACTTTTCATTGGCTCGATTCCAATCGAATTAGACTAGCAATTCCCCAAAAACGAGCAAACCCGAATTATCATGAAATAAAAAACCACTATTCGTTGGATTGAGTGCAATCGTATTAGACTACAATTCGCCAAAAAATGAACAAACCAGAAGTTATTATGAAATCAAAAACCACTTTTCGTTGGCTAGATTCCAATCGAATTAGGCTAGCAAATCACCAAAAATGAACAAACCCAAAGTTTTCATGAAATCAAAACCCACCATTGTTGGCCCGATTCCAATCGAATTATACTAGCAATTCGCTAAAAACGAACAAACCCGAACTCATCATGAAATCAAAAACCACATTTCATCGGCCCGATTCCAATCGAATTAGACTAGCAATTTGCCAAAAAATGAACAATCCCGAAGTTATCATGAAATCAAAATCCACTTTTCGTTGGCTCGATTCCAATCAAATTAGACTAGCAGTTCGCCAAAAATGATCAAATCCGAAGTTATCATGAAATCAAATACCACTTTTCATTGGCTAGATTCCAATCGAATTAGACTAGCAATTCGCTGAAAATGAACAGACACGAAGTTATCATGAAATCAAAAACCACTATTCGTTGGATCGAGTCCAATTGAATTAGACAGCAATTCGAAAAAAACGAACAAATCGAAGTTATCATGAAATCAAAATCTACTTTTCGTTGGCTCGATTCCAATCGAATTAGACTAGCAATTCGCCGAAAACGTACAAACTTGAAGTTATCATGAAATCAAAAACCCCAATTTGTTGGATCGAGTCCAATCGAATTAGACAGCAATTTGCAAAAAATGAATAAATCGAAGTTATCAGGAAATCCAAATCCAATTTTCGTTGGCTCGATTCCAATCAAATTAGACTAGCAGTTCGTAAAAAATGATCAAATCCGAAGTTATCATGAAATCAAATACCACTTTTCATTGGCTAGATTCCAATCGAATTAGACTAGCAATTCGCCAAAATGAACAAACCCGAAGTTAACATGAAATCAAAAGCCCCTTCTCATTGGCTCGATTCCAATCGAATTAGTCTAGCAATTCGCAAAAAATGAAGAAACCCGAAGTTATCATGAAATCAAAAGCCCCTTTTCATTGGATCGATTCCAATCGAATTAGACTAGGAATTCGTCAAAAATGAACAAATCCAAAGTTATCATGAAATCAAAAACCACTTTTCGTTGGCTCGATTCCAATCAAATTAGACTAGCAATTCGACAAAAATGAACGAACCCGAAGTTATAATCAAAAAACACTTTTCGTTGGCTCGATTCCTACCGAATTAGACTAGCGATTCGCCAAAAAGGATAAAACTCGAAGTTATCTTGAAATCAAAAACCACTATTCGTTGGATCGAGTCCAATCGAGTTATATAGCAATTTGCCAAAAATGAACAAACCGAAGTTATCATGAAACCAAAATCCACTTTTCGTTGGCTCGATTCCAATCGAATTAGACTAGTAATTCGCCAAAAATGAACAAACTCGAAGTTATCAAGATATCAAAAGCCCCTTTTCATTGGCTCGATTCCAATCGGCTTAGACTAGCAATTCACAAAAAACCAACAAACTCGAAGTTATCATGAAATCAAAAGCCCCTTTTCATTGGCTTGATTCCAATCGAATTAGACTAGGAATTCGTCAAAAGCAAACAAATCTAAAGTTATCATGAAATCAAAAGCCACTTTTTGTTGGCTCGATTCCAATCAAATTAGACTAGCAATTAGCCAAAAAAAGAACAAACTAGAAGTTATCATGAAATCAAAAATCACTTTTCGTTGGCTCGATTCCTATCGAATTAGACTAGCAATTCGCCAAAAACGAAGAAACTTGAAGTTATCATGAAATAAAAAAACACTATTCATTGGATCGAGTCCAATCGAGTTAGACAGCAATTTTTCAAAAATGAACAAACCGAAGTTATCACGAAATCAAAATCCACTTTTCGTTGGCTCGATTCCAATCGAATTAGACTAGTAATTGGCCAAAAATGATCAAACCCGAAGTTATCATGAAAACAAAAGCCACTTTTCGCTGGCTCAATTCCAACCAAATTAGACTAGTAATTCGCCAAAAACGAACAAACCCGAAGTTTACATAAAATCAAAACCCACCATCGTTGCCCCGATTCCAATCGAATTAGACTAGTAATTCGCCAAAAATGAACAAACCCGAACTCATCATGAAATCAAAAACCACTTTTCAAAGGCCCGAATCCAATCGAATTAGACTAGCAATTCGCCAAAAAATGAACAATACCGAACTCATCATGAAATCAAAGACCACCTTTCATTGGGTCGATTCAAATCGAATTAGACTAGCTATTTGCTAAAAACGAACAAACCCGAAGTTATAATGAAATCTAAAGCCATTTTTCATTGGCTCGATTATCATTAAATCAAAAACGTCTATTCGTTGGTGCAATCGAATTAGACAGCAATTCACCAAAAACGAACAAACCGAAGTTATTATGAAATCAAAATCCACTTTTCGTTGCCTCGATTCCAATCAAATTAGACTAACAATTTGCCAAAAACGAACAAACCCGAAGTTATCATGAAATCAAAAACCATTATTCATTGGATCGAGTCCAATCTAATTAGACAGCAATTCTCCAAAAATGAACAAACCGAAGTTACCATGAAATCAAAATCCACTTTTCGTTGGCCCGATTCCAATCTAATTAGACTAGCAATTTGCCAAAAACGAACAAACCCAAAGTTATCATGAAATCAAATACCACTTTTCGTTGGCTAGTTTCCAAACGAATTAGACTAGCAATTCGCCAAAAACGAACAAACCCGAAGTTATCATGACACCAAAAACCACCTTTCATTGGCTCCATTCCATTCAAATTAGACTAGCAATTCGCCAAAAATAAACAAACATGAAGTTATAATGAAATAAAAAAACCACTATTCGTTGGATCGATTCCAATCGAATTAGACAGCAATTCGCCAAAAATGAACAAATCGAAGTTATCATGAAATCAAAATCCACTTTTCGTTGGCTTGATTCTAGTCGAATTAGACTTGGAATTCGCCAAAAATGAACAAACCCGAAGTTATCATGAAATCAAAACCCACTTTTCGTTGGTTTGATTCCAACCAAATTAGACTAGTAATTCGCCAAAAATGAACAAACCCGAAGTTTTCATGAAATCAAAACCCACCATCGTTGGCCCGATTCCAATCAAATTAGACTAGCAATTCACCAAAAATGAACAAACCCGAACTTATAATGAAATCAAAAACCACTTTTCATCGACCCGATTCCAATCGAATTAGACTAGCAGTTCGCCAGAAAATGATCAATCCCGAAGTTATCATGAATCAAAAACCACCTTTCATTGGGTCGATTCCAGTCGAATTAGACTAGCTATTTGCCAAAAATGATCAAACCCAAAGTTATCATGAACTCAAAGGCCACTTTTCATTGGCTAGATTCCAATCGAATTAAACTAGCAATTCGCCAAAATTGAACAAACCCGAAGTCATCATGAGATCAAAAACCACTTTTCGTTGCTCGATTCCAATCGAATTAGACTACCAATTCGCCAAAAACCAACAAACACTAAGTTATCATGAAATCAAAAACCACTATTCGTTGGATCGAGTGTAATCGAATTAGACAGTAATTCGCTAAAAATGAACAAACCGAAGTTACTATGAAATCAAAATCCACTTTTTGTTGCCTCGATTCCATTCGAACTAGACTAGCAATTCGCCAGAAACGAACAAACCCGAAGTTATCATGAAATCAGAAACCACTATTCGTTGGATCGAGTCCAATCGAATTAGACAGCAATTCACCAAAAACGAACAAACCCGAAGTTATCATGAAATCAAAAATCACCTTTCATTGGGTCGATTGCAATCGAATTAGACTAGCTATTTGCCAA
Organism: Olea europaea var. sylvestris; assembly: GCF_002742605.1. Classification (NCBI taxonomy): domain Eukaryota; kingdom Viridiplantae; phylum Streptophyta; class Magnoliopsida; order Lamiales; family Oleaceae; genus Olea; species Olea europaea. The sequence continues at coordinate 72,068 of NW_019228146.1, forward strand.
AAATGAACAAATCTGAAGTTATCACGAAATCAAAAGCCATTTTTCATTGGCTCAATTCCAATCGAATTAAACTAGCAATTCACCGAAATCGAACAAACCCGAAGTCATCTTGAAATCAAAAACCACTTTTCGTTGCTGGATTCCAATCGAATTACTCTAGCAATTCAACAAAAATGAACAAACCCGGAGTTATCATGAAATAAAAAACCACTATTCGTTGGATCGAGTGCAATCGAATTTGACAGTAATTCGCCAAAAATGAACAAATCGAAGTTATCATGAAATCAAAATCCACTTTTCATTGCCCCGATTCCAATCGAATTAGACTGGCAATTCGCTAGAAATGAACAATCCCGAGGTTATCATGAAATCAAAAACCACTATTCGTTAGATCGAGTCCAATCGAATTGGATGGTAATTCTCCAAAAATGAACAAACCGAAGTTCTCATGAAATCAAAATCCACTTTTCGTTGGCCCGATTCCAATCTAATTAGACTAGCAATTCGCCAAAAACGAACAATCTCGAAGTTATCAAGAAATCAAAAGCCCCTTTTCATTGGCTCGATTCCAATCTAATTAGACTACCAATTCACAAAAAACGAAAAAACCTGAAGTTATCATGAAATCAAAAACCCCTTTTCATTGGCTCGATTTCAATCGAATTAGACTAGGAATTCGTCAAAAATGAACAAATCTGAAGTTATCACGAAATCAAAAACCACTTTTCGTTGGCTCGATTCCAATCAAATTAGACTAGCAATTTGCCAAAATCGAAGAAACCCGAAGTCATCATGAAATCAAAAACCACTTTTCATTGCTCAATTCCAATCGAATTAGACTAGCAATTCAACAAAAACGTACAAACCCGAAGTTATCATGAAATCAAAAACAACTATTCATTGGATCGAGTGCAATCGAATTAGACATGAATTAGCCAAAAATGAACAAACCGAAGTTATCATGAAATCAAAATCCACTTTTCATTGCTCCAATTCCAATCGAATTAGACTAGCAATTCGCCAGAAACGAACAAACCCGAGGTTATCATGAAATCAAAAACCACTATTCGTTGGATGGAGTCCAATCGAATTGGACAGCAATTCTCCAAAAATGAACAAACCGAAGTTCTCATGAAATCAAAATCCACATTTCGTTGGCCCGATTCCAATCCAATTAGACAAGCAAATCTCCAAAAGCGAACAAACCCGAAGTTATCAAGAAATCAAAAGCCCCTTTTCATTGGCTCGATTCCAATCGAATTAGACTAGGTATTCGCAAAAATTGAACAAACCCGAAGTTATCATGAAATCAAAAGCCCCTTTTCATTGGCTCGATTCCAATCGAATTAAACTAGGAATTCGTCAAAAATGAAAAAATCCAAAGTTATCATGAAATCAAAAACCACTTTTCGTTGGCTTGATTCCAATCAAATTAGACTAGCAATTCGCTAAAAATGAACAAACCCGAAGTTATCATGAAATCAAAAACTACTTTCCATTGGCTAGATTCCAATCAAATTAGACTGGCAATTCGCCGAAAACAAATAAACCCGAAGTTATCATGAAATCAAAAACCACTATTCGTTGGATCGAGTCCAATCGAATTAGACAGCACTTTGCAAAAAAGAACAAATCGAAGTTATCATGAAATCAAAATCCACTTTTCGTTGGCTCGATTCCAATCAAATTAGACAAGCAGTTCTCCAAAAATTATCAAATACAAAGTTATCATGAAATCAAATACCACTTTTCATTGGCTAGCTTCTAATCGAATTAGACTAGCAATTCGCCAAAAACGAACAAACCCGAAGTTAACATGAAATCAAAAGCCCCTTCTCATAGGCTTGATTCCAATCGAATTAGACTAGCAATTCGCAAAAAATGAACAAATCGAAGTTATCATGAAATCAAAATCCACTTTTCGTTGGCTCGATTCCAATCAAATTAGACAAGCAGTTCTCCAAAAATTATCAAATACAAAGTTATCATGAAATCAAATACCACTTTTCATTGGCTAGCTTCTAATCGAATTAGACTAGCAATTCGCCAAAAACGAACAAACCCGAAGTTAACATGAAATCAAAAGCCCCTTCTCATAGGCTTGATTCCAATCGAATTAGACTAGCAATTCGCAAAAAATGAACAAATCGAAGTTATCATGAAATCAAAATCCACTTTTCGTTGGCTCGATTCCAATCAAATTAGACTAGCAATTCGCCAAAAACAATCAAATCCAAAGTTATCATGAAATCAAATACCACTTTTCGTTGGCTCGATTCCAATCGAATTAGACTAGCAATTCGTCGAAAAGGTACAAACTCGAAGTTATCATGAAATCAAAAACCACTATTCATTGGATCGAGTCCAAACGAATTAGAAAGCAATTTGCAAAAAACGAACAAATCGAAGTTATCATGAAACTGAAATCCACTTTTCGTTGCCTTGATTCCAATCAAATTATATTAGCAGTTCGCCAAAAATGATCAAATTCGAAGTTATCATGAAACCAAATACCACTTTTCAATAGCTAGATTCCAATCGAATTAGACTTGCAATTCACCAAAAATGAACAAACCCGAAGTTAACATGAAATCAAAAGCCCCTTCTCATTGGCTCGATTCCAATCGACTTAGACTAGCAATTTGCAAAAAATGAAGAAACCCGAAGTTAAAATGAAATCAAAAGCCGCTTTTCATTGGCTCGATTCCAATCGACTTAGACTAGCAATTTGCAAAAAATGAAGAAACCCGAAGTTAAAATGAAATCAAAAGCCGCTTTTCATTGGCTCGATTCCAATCGAATTAGACTAGCAATTCGCCAAAAACGATCATATCCGAAGTTGTCATGAAATCAAATACCACTTTTCGTTGGCTCGATTCCAATCGAATTAGACTAGCAATTCGTCGAAAACGTACAAACTCGAAGTTATCATGAAATCAAAAACCACTATTCGTTGGATCGAGTCCATTCGAATCAAACAGCAATTCGCAAAAAACGAACAAATTGAAGTTATCATGAAATCAAAATCCACTTTTCGTTGCCTCGATTCCAATCAAATTAGACTAGCAGTTCGCCAAAAATGATCAAATACCACTTTATCATGAAATCAAATACCACTATTCATTGGCTGGATTCCAATCGAATTAGACTAGCAATTCGCCAAAAACGAACAAACCCGAAGTTAACATGAAATCAAAAGTCCCTTCTCATTGGCTCGATTCCAATCGAATTAGACTAGCAATTCTCAAAAAACAAAGAAACCCGAAGTTATCATGAAATCAAACGCCCCTTTTCATTGGCTCGATTCCAATCGAATTAGACTAGGAATTCGTCAAAAACGAACAAATCCGAAGTTATCATGAAATCAAAAACCACTTTTCGTTGGCTCGACTCCAATCAATTAGACTAGCAATTCGCCAAAAATAAACCAACCTGAAGTTATCATGAATTGAAAAACCACTTTTTGTTGGCTCGATTCCAATCGGATTATACTAGCAATTCGCCAAAAATGAACAAACCCAAGTTATCATGAAATCAAAAAACTGAAATCCACTTTTCGTTGCCTCGATTCCAATCAAATTATATTAGCAGTTCGCCAAAAATGATCAAATTCGAAGTTATCATGAAACCAAATACCACTTTTCAATAGCTAGATTCCAATCGAATTAGACTTGCAATTCACCAAAAATGAACAAACCCGAAGTTAACATGAAATCAAAAGCCCCTTCTCATTGGCTCGATTCCAATCGACTTAGACTAGCAATTTGCAAAAAATGAAGAAACCCGAAGTTAAAATGAAATCAAAAGCCGCTTTTCATTGGCTCGATTCCAATCGAATTAGACTAGCAATTCGCCAAAAACGATCATATCCGAAGTTATCATGAAATCAAATACCACTTTTCGTTGGCTCGATTCCAATCGAATTAGACTAACAATTTGCCAGAAACGAACAAACCCGAAGTTATCATGAAATCAAAAACCACTATTCGATAGATCCAGTCCGATCGAATTAGACAGCAATTCTCCAAAAATGAACAAACCAAAGTTATCATGAAATCAAGATCAACTTTTCGTTGGCTCGATTTCAATCTAATTAGACTAGCAATTCGCCAAAAACAAACAAACCCGAAGTTATCATGAAATCAAATACCACTTTTGATTAGCTAGTTTCCAATCGAATTAGACTAGCAATTCGCCAAAAATGAAAAAACCCGAAGTTATGATGAATCAAAAGTCACTTTTCATTGGCTCGATTCCAATTGAATTAAACTAGCAATTCGCCAAAATCGAACAAACCCGAAGTCATCATGAAGTCAAAAACCACTTTTCGTTGCTCGATTCCAATCGAATTAGACTACCAATTCACCAAAAACAAACAAACACAAAGTTATCATGAAATCAAAAACCACTATTCGTTGGATCTAGTGCAATCGAATTAGACAGCAATTCGCTAAAAATGAACAAATCGAAGTTATTATGAAATCAAAATCCACTTTTCTTTGCCCCGATTCCAATCGAAATAGACTAGCGATTTCCCAAAAACAAACAAACCCGAAGTTATCATGAAATTAAAAACCACTATTCCTTGGATCCAGTCTAATCAAATTAGAAAGCAATTCTCCAAAAATGAACAAATCGAAGTTATCATGAAATCAAAATCCACTTTTCGTCGGCTCGATTCCTATCTAATTAGACTAGCAATTTGCCAAAAACGAACAAACCCGAAGTTATCATGAAATCAAATACTACTTTTCATTGGCTAGATTCCAATCGATTTAGACTAGCAATTCGCTTGAAACGAACAAACCCGAAGTTATAATGAAATCAAAAATCACCATTTAATGGGTCGATTGCAATCAAATTGGACTAGCTATTTGCCAAAAACGAACAAACCCGAAGTTATCATGAAATCAAAAGCCACTTTTCATTGGCTCAATTCCAATCGAATTAAACTAACATTTCACCAAAATCGAACGAACTCGAAGTCACCATGAAATCAAAAAACCATGAAATCAAAAAACCACCTTTCGCTGCTCGATTCCAATCGAATTACACAAGCAATTCAACAAAAACGAACAAAACCGAAGTTATCATGAAATCAAAAATCACTATTCGTTGGATCGAGTGCAATTGAATTAGACAGTAATTCGACAAAAACGAACAAACTGAAGTTATCATGAAATCAAAATCAACTTTTCATTGCCCCGATTCCAATCGAATTAGACTAGCAATTTGCCAGAAACAAATAAACCCGAGGTTATCATGAAATCAAAAACTACTATTCGTTGGATTGAGTCTAATCGAATTGGACAGCAATTCTCCAAAAATGAACAAACGGAAGTTCTCATGGAATCAAAATCCACATTTCGTTGGCCCGATTCCAATCTAATTAGACTAGCGATTCGCTAAAAACGAACAAACCCGAAGTTATCATTAAATCAAATACCACTTTTCATTGGCTAGATTCCAATTGAATTTGACTAGTAATTCGCCAAAAACAAACAAACTCAAAGTTATCATGAAATGAAAAACCACTTTTCATTGGCTCGATTCCAATCAAGAAATCAAAATCCACTTTTCGTTGGCTCGATTCCAATCGAATTAGACTAGAAACTCGCAAAAAACGAACAAACCCGAAGTTATCATGAAATCAAAAACCACTTTTCGTTGCTCGATTCTAATCAATTAGACTAGCGATTCTCCAAAAACGAACAAACCCGAAGTTATCTTGAAATTAAAACCACTATTCGTTGGATCGAGTCCAATCGAATTGGACAGCAATTCTCCAAAAATGAACAAATCGAAGTTCTCATGAAATCAAAATCCGCATTTCGTTGGGCCGATTATAATCTAATTAGACTAGCAATTCGGCAAAAATGAACAAACGCGAAGTTATCATTAAATCAAATACCACTTTTCATTGGCTAGATTCCAATCAAATTAGACTAGCAATTAGCCAAAAACGAACAAACCCAAAGTTATCATTAAATCAAAAACCACTTTTCGTTGGCTCGATTCTACTCCAATTAGACTAGCAATTCGCCAAAAGCGAGTAAACCCGAAGTTATCATGAAATCAAACCCCATCTTTCGTTGCTCGATTCTAATCGAATTAGACTAGCAATTCTCCAAAAACGAACAAACCCGAAGTTATCATGAAATCAAAAACCACTATTCATTGGATAGATTCCAATCGAATTATACAGCAATTCGTCAAAAACGAACAAACCCGAAGTTATCATGAAATCAAAAACCACTATTCGTTGGATCGATTCCAATCGAATTAGACAGCAATTCACAAAAAATGAACAAACCGAAGTTATCATGAAATCAAAATCCACTTTTTGTTTGCTCGATTCCAGTCGAATTAGACTAGTAATTCGCCAAAAACGAACAAAGCCGAAGCTATCAAGAAATCAAAAACCACATTTTATTGGCTCGATTCCAATCGAACTCGAATAGCAATTTGCCAAAAACGAACAAACACGAAGTTATCATGAAATCAAAACCCGCCATCATTGGCCCGATTCCAATCAAATTAGACTAGCAATTCGCCAAAAACGAACAAACCCAAAGTTATCATGAAATCAAAAACCACTATTCGTTGGATCGAGTGCAATTGAATTAGACAGCAATTCACCAAAAGCGAACAAACCGAAGTTATTATGAAATCAAAATCCACTTTTCATTGCCCCGATTCCAATTGAATTAGACTAACAATTCGCTAGAAACGAACAAACCCGAAGTTATCATTAAATCAAAAACCACTATTCGTTGGATCGACTCCAATCGAATGAGATAGCAATTCTCCAAAAACGAACAAACCGAATTTATCATGAAATCAAAATCCACTTTTCGTTGGCCCGATTCCAATCTAATTAGACAAGCAATTCGCCAAAAACGAACAAACCCAAAGCTATCATGAATTCAAATACAACTTTTCATTGGCTAGTTTCCAATCGAATTAGACTAGCAATTCGCCAAAAATGAACAAATCGGAAGTTAACATGAAATCAAAAACTACTTTTCTTTAGCTCGATTCCAATCCAATTGGACTAGCAATTCGCCAAAAGCGAACAAACCCGAAGTTATCATTAAATCAAAAATCACTTTTCCTTGCTCGATTCTAATTGAATTAGACTAGTGATTCTCCAAAAATGATCAAACCCGAAGTTATCTTGAAATTAAAAACCACTTTTCGTTGGATCGAGTCCAATCGAATTGGACAGCAATTCTCCAAAAATGAACAAACCGTAGTTCTCATGATATCAAAATCCACATTTCATTGGCCCGATTCCAATCTAATTAGACTACCGATTCGCCAAAAATGAACAAACCCAAAGTTATCATTAAATCAAATACCCTTTTCATTGGCTATATTCCAATCGAATTAGACTAGCAATTCACCAAAAATGAACAAACTCGAAGTTATCATGAAATGAAAAACCACTTTTCTTTGGCTCGATTCCAATCAATTTGGACTAGCAATTCGCAAAAAATGAACAAACCCTACGTTATAATGAAATAAAAAACCACTATTCGTTGGATAGATTCCAATCGAATTAGACAGCAATTCGCCAAAAACGAACAAACCCGAAGTTATCACGAAATCAAAAACCACTATTCGTTGGATCGATTCCAATCGAATTAGATAGCAACTCACGAAAAATGAAAAATCGAAGTTATCATGAAATCAAAATCCACTTTTTGTTTGCTCGATTCCAGTCGAATTAGACTAGTAATTCGCCAAAAACGAACAAATCGGAAGTTAACATGAAATCAAAAACCACTTTTCTTTGGCTCGATTCCAATCCAATTGGACAAGCAATTCGCCAAAAGCAAATAAACCCGAAGTTATCATGAAATCAAATATCACTTTTCGTTGCTCGATTCTAATTGAATTAGACTACTGATTCTCCAAAAACTAACAAACCCAATCTTATCTCGAAATCAAAAACCACTATTCGTTGGATCAACTCCAATCGAATTAGATAGCAATTCTCCAAAAATGAACAAATTGAAAGTTAACATGAAATCAAAAACCACTTTTCTTTGGCTCGATTCCAATCCAATTGGACTAGCAATTCGCCAAAAGCGAACAAACCCGAAGTTATCATGAAATCAAATATCACTTTTCGTTGCTCGATTCTAATTGAATTAGACTAGTGATTCTCCAAAAACGAACAAACCCGAAGTTATCTTGAAATTAAAAACCACTATTCGTTGGATCGAGTCCAATCGAATTGGATAGCAATTCTCCAAAAATGAACAAACCGAAGTTCTCATGAAATCAAAGTCCACATTTCATTGGCCCGATTCCAATCTAATTAGACTAGCGATTCGCCAAAAGTGAACAAACCCGAAGTTATCATTAAATCAAATACCCTTTTCATTGGCTATATTCCAATCGAATTAGACTAGCAATTCGCCAAAAAATGAACAAACTCGAAGTTATCATGAAATGAAAAACCACTTTTCGTTGGCTCGATTCCAATCAAATTGGACTAGCAATTCGCCAAAAATGAACAAACCCTACATTATAATGAAATAAAAAACCACTAGTCGATTCCAATTGAATTAGACAGCAATTCGCCAAAAACGAACAAGTCGAAGTTATCAAGAAATCAAAATCCACTTTTCGTTGGGCTCGATTCCAATCGAGTTAGACTAGAAATTCGCCAAAAACGAACAAACCCGAAGTTATCATGAAATCAAAAACCACTTTTCGTTGCTCGATTCTAATCAATTAGACTAGCGATTCTCCAAAAACGAACAAACCCGAAGTTATCTTGAAATTAAAAACCACTATTCGTTGGATCGAGTCCAATCGAATTGGACAGCAATTCTCCAAAAATGAACAAATCGAAGTTCTCATGAAATCAAAATCCGCATTTCATTGGCTCGATTCCAATCTAATTAGACTAGCAATTCGCCAAAAACGAACAAACCCGAAGTTATCATTAAATCAAATACCGCTTTTCATTGGCTAGATTCCAATCAAATTAGACTAGCAATTAGCCAAAAACGAACAAACCCGAAGTTATCATGAAATAAAAAACCACTTTTCGTTGGCTCGATTCTACTCCAATTAGACTAGCAATTCGCCAAAAGCCAGTAAACCCGAAGTTAACATGAAATCAAACCCCACCTTTCGTTGCTCGATTCTAATCGAATTAGACTAGCAATTCTCCAAAAACGAACAAACCCGAAGTTATCATGAAATCAAAAACCACTATTCGTTGGATAGATTCCAATCGAATTAGACAGCAATTCGCCAAAAACGAACAAACCCGAAGTTATCACGAAATCAAAAACCACTATTCGTTGGATCGATTCCAATCGAATTAGATAGCAACTCACGAAAAATGAAAAATTGAAGTTATCATGAAATCAAAATCCACTTTTTGTTTGCTCAATTCCAGTCGAATTAGACTAGTAATTCGCCAAAAACGAACAAATCGGAAGTTAACATGAAATCAAAAACCACTTTTCTTTGGCTCGATTCCAATCCAATTGGACAAGCAATTCGCCAAAAGCGAACAAACCCGAAGTTATCATGAAATCAAATATCACTTTTCGTTGCTCGATTCTAATTGAATTAGACTACTGATTCTCCAAAAACTAACAAACCCAAAGTTATCTTGTAATTAAAAACCACTATTCGTTGGATCGAGTCCAATCGAATTGGACAGCAATTCTCCAAAAATGAACAAACCGAAGTTCTCATGAAATCAAAATCCACATTTCATTGGCCCGATTCCAATCTAATTAGACTAGCGATTCGTCAAAAATGAACAAACCCGAAGTTATCATTAAATCAAATACCCTTTTCATTGGCTATATTCCAATTGAATTAGACTAGCAATTCGCCAAAAATGAACAAACTCGAAGTTATCATGAAATGAAAAACCACTATTGTTTGGCTCGATTCCAATCAAATTGGACTAGCAATTCGCCAAAAATGAACAAACCCGACGTTATAATGAAATAAAAAACCACTATTCGTTGGATCGATTCCAATTGAATTAGACAGCAATTCGCCAAAAACGAACAAGTCAAAGTTATCAAGAAACCAAAATCCACTTTTCATTGGCTCGATTCCAATCGAGTTAGACTAGAAATTCGCCAAAAACGAACAAACCCGAAGTTATCACGAAATCAAAAACCACTTTTCGTCGCTCGATTCTAATCAATTAGACTAGCGATTCTCCAAAAAGAACAAACCCGAAGTTATCTTGAAATTAAAAACCACTATTCGTTGGATCGAGTCCAATCGAATTGGACAGCAATTCTCCAAAAATGAACAAATCGAAGTTCTCATGAAATCAAAATCCGCATTTTGTTGGCCCGATTCCAATCTAATTGGACTAGCAATTCGCCAAAAAAGAACAAACCCGAAGTTATCATTAAATCAAATACCGCTTTTCATTGGCTAGATTCTAATCAAATTAGACTAGCAATTAGCCAAAAATGAACAAACCCGAAGTTATCATGAAATCAAAAACCACTTTTCGTTGGCTTGATTCTACTCCAATTAGACTAGCAATTCGCCAAAAGCCAGTAAACCCGAAGTTATCATGAAATCAAACCCTACTTTCGTTGCTCGATTCTAATCGAATTAGACTAGCAATTCTCCAAAAACGAACAAACCTGAAGTTATCATGAAATCAAAAACCACTATTCGTTGGATAGATTCCAATCGAATTAGACTGCAGTTCGCCAAAAACGAACAAACCCGAAGTTATCATGAAATCAAAAACCACTATTCGTTGGATCGATTCCAATCGAATTAGACAGCAATTCACGAAAAATGAAAAATCGAAGTTATCATGAAATCAAAATCCACTTTTTGTTTGCTCGATTCCAGTCGAATTAGACTAGTAATTCGCCAAAAACGAACAAAGCCGAAGCTATCAAGAAATAAAAAACCACATTTCATTGGCTCGATTCCAATCGAACTAGAATAGTAATTTGCCAAAAACGAACAAACACGAAGTTATCATGAAATCAAAACCCGCCATCATTGGCCCGATTCCAATCAAAGTAGAATAGCAATTCGCCAAAACGAACAAACCCGAAGTTATCATGAAATCAAAAACCACTATTCGTTGGATCGAGTGCAATCGAATTAGGCAGTAATTCTCCAAAAACGAACAAACCGAAGTTATTATGAAATCAAAATCCACTTTTCGTTGCCCCGATTCCAATTGAATTAGACTAACAATTCGCCAGAAACGAACAAACCCGAAGTTATCATTAAATCAAAATCCACTATTCGTTGGATCGACTCCAATCGAATTAGATAGCAATTCTCCAAAAATGAACAAATCGAAGTTCTCATGAAATCAAAATCCACATTTCATTGGCCCGATTTCAATCTAATTAGACTGGCGATTTGCCAAAAACGAACAAACCCGAAGTTATCATTAAATCCAATACCCTTTACATTGGCTATATTTCAATCGAATTAGACTAGCAATTCGCCAAAAACGAAAAAACTCGAAGTTATCATGAAATGAAAAACCACTTTTCGCTGGCTCGATTCCAATCAAATTGGACTAGCAATCTGCCAAAAATGAACAAACCCGACGTTATAATGAAATAAAAAACCACTATTCGTCGGATCGATTCCAATTGAATTAGACAGCAATTCTCCAAAAACGATCAAGCCGAAGTTATCAAGAAATCAAAATCCACTTTTCGTTGGCTCGATTTCAATCGAATTTGACTAGAAATTCGCCAAAAACAAACAAACCCGAAGTTATCATGAAATCAAAAACCACTTTTCGTTGCTCGATTCTAATCAATTAGACTAGCGATTCTCCAAAAACGAACAAACCCGAAGTTATCTTGAAATTAAAAACCACTATTCGTTGGATCGAGTCCAATCGAATTGGACAGCAATTCTCCAAAAATGAACAAATTGAAGTTCTCATGAAATCAAAATCCGCATTTCGTTGGCCCGATTCCAATCTAATTAGACTTGCAATTCGCCAAAAACGAACAAACCCGAAGTTATCATTAAATCAAATACCGCTTTTCATTGGCTAGATTCCAATCAAATTAGACTAGCAATTAGCCAAAAATGAAAAAACCCGAAGTTATCATGAAATCAAAAACCACTTTTCGTTGGCTCGATTCTACTCCAATTAGACTAGCAATTCGCCAAAAGCGAGTAAACCCGAAGTTATCATGAAATCAAACCCCACCTTTCGTTGCTCGATTCTAATCAAATTAGACTAGCAATTCTCCAAAGACGAACACACCTGAAGTTATCATGAAATCAAAAACCACTATTCGTTGGATAGATTCCAATCGAATTAGACTGTAGTTCGCCAAAAATGAACAAACCCGAAGTTATCATGAAATCAAAGACCACTATTCGTTGGATCGATTCCAATCGAATTAGACAGCAATTCACGAAAAATGAAAAACCGAAGTTATCATGAAATCAAAATCCACTTTTTGTTTACTCGATTCCAATCGAATTAGACTAGTAATTCGCCAAAAATGAACAAAGCCGAAGCTATCAAGAAATCAAAAACCACATTTCATTGGCTCGATTCCAATCGAACTAGAATAGCAATTTGCCAAAAACGAACAAACACGAAGTTATCATGAAATCGAAACCCGCCATCATTGGCCCGATTCCAATCAAATTAGAATAGCAATTCGCCAAAAACGAACAAACCCGAAGTTATCATGAAATCAAAAACCACTATTCGTTGGATCGAGTGCAATCGAATTAGACAGTAATTCTCCAAAAACGAACAAACCGAAGTTATTATGAAATCAAAATCCACTTTTCGTTGGCCCGATTCCAATCTAATTAGACAAGCAATTCGCCAAAAATGAACAAACCCAAAGCTATCATGAATTCAAATACAACTTTTCATTGGCTAGTTTCCAATCGAATTAGACTAGCAATTCGCCAAAAACGAACAAACCCGAAGTTATCATTAAATCAAAATCCACTATTCGTTGGATCGACTCCAATCGAATTAGATAGCAATTCTCCAAAAATGAACAAACCGAATTTATCACGAAATCAAAATCCACTTTTCGTTGGCCCGATTCCAATCTAATTAGACAAGCAATTCGCCAAAAATGAACAAACCCAAAGCTATCATGAATTCAAATACAACTTTTCATTGGCTAGTTTCCAATCGAATTAGACTAGCAATTCGCCAAAAATGAACAAATCGGAAGTTAACATGAAATCAAAAACTACTTTTCTTTGGCTCGATTCCAATCAAATTGGACTAGCAATTCGCCAAAAGCGAACAAACCCGAAGTTATCATTAAATCAAAAATCACTTTTCGTTGCTCGATTCTAATTGAATTAGACTAGTGATTCTCCAAAAATGATCGAACCCGAAGTTATCTTGAAATTAAAAACCACCATTCGTTGGATCGAGTCCAATCAAATTGAATAGCAATTCTCCAAAAATGAGCAAACCGAAGTTCTCATGAAATCAAAATCCACATTTCATTGGCCCGATTTCAATCTAATTAGACTGGCGATTTGCCAAAAACGAACAAACCCGAAGTTACCATTAAATCCAATACCCTTTTCATTGGCTATATTTCAATCGAATTAGACTAGCAATTCGCCAAAACCGAAAAAACTCGAAGTTATCATGAAATGAAAAACCACTTTTCGCTGGCTCGATTCCAATCAAATTGGACTGGCAATTCGCCAAAAATGAACAAACCCGACGTTATAATGAAATAAAAAACCACTATTCGTCGGATCGATTCCAATTGAATTAGACCGCAATTCGCCAAAAACGATCAAGCCGAAGTTATCAAGAAATCAAAATCCACTTTTCATTGGCTCGATTTCAATCGAATTTACTAGAAATTCGCCAAAAACAAACAAACCCGAAGTTATCATGAAATCAAAAACCACTTTTCGTCGCTCGATTCTAATCAATTAAACTAGCGATTCTCCAAAAATGAACAAACCCAAAGTTATCTTGAAACTAAAAACCACTATTCGTTGGATCGAGTCCAATCCAAATTGGACAGCAATTCTCCGAAAATGAACAAATCGAAGTTCTCATGAAATCAAAATCCGCATTTCGTTGGCCCGATTCCAATCTAATTAGACTTGCAATTCGCCAAAAACGAACAAACCCGAAGTTATCATTAAATCAAATACCGCTTTTCATTGGCTAGATTCCAATCTAATTAGACTAGCAATTAGCCAAAAATGAAAAAACACGAAGTTGTCATGAAATCAAAAACCACTTTTCGTTGGCTCGATTCTACTCCAATTAGACTAGCAATTCGCCAAAAGCGAGTAAACCCGAAGTTATCATGAAATCAAACCCCACCTTTCGTTGCTCGATTCTAATCAAATTAGACTAGCAATTCTCCAAAGACGAACAAACATGAAGTTATCATGAAATCAAAAACCACTATTCGTTGGATAGATTCCGATCGAATTAGACAGCAATTTTCCAAAAACGAACAAACCCGAAGTTATCATGAAATCAAAAACCACTATTCGTTGGATCGATTCCAATCGAATTAGACATCAATTCATGAAAAATGAACAAATCGAAGTTATCATGAAATCAAAATCCACTTTTTGTTTGCTCGATTCCAGCCGAATTAGACTAGTAATTCGCCAAAAACGAACAAAGCCGAAGCTATCAAGAAATCAAAAACCACATTTCATTGGCTCGATTCCAATCGAACTAGAATAGCAATTTGCCAAAATCGAACAAACACGAAATTATCATGAAACCAAACCCGCCATCATTGGCCCGATTCCAATCAAATTAGACAAGCAATTTGCCAAAAACAAACAAACCCGAAGTAATCATGAAATCAAAAACCACTATTCGTTGGATCGAGTGCAATCGAATTAGACAGCAATTCCCCAAAAACGAACAAACCGAAGTTATTATGAAATCAAAATCCACTTTTCGTTGCCCCGATTCCAATTGAATTAGACTAACAATTCGCCGGAAATGAACAAACCCGAAGTTATCATTAAATCAAAAATCACTATTCGTTGGATCGACTCCAATCGAATTAGATAGCAATTCTCCAAAAAT
The DNA here is from genome assembly GCF_002742605.1 of Olea europaea var. sylvestris. Taxonomy (NCBI): domain Eukaryota; kingdom Viridiplantae; phylum Streptophyta; class Magnoliopsida; order Lamiales; family Oleaceae; genus Olea; species Olea europaea. Next base: position 87,135 of record NW_019228146.1, read on the forward strand.
GAACAAACCGAATTTATCATGAAATCAAAATCCACTTTTCGTTGGCCCGATTCCAATCTAATTAGACAAGCAATTCACCAAAAACGAACAAACCCGAAGCTATCATGAAATCAAATACAACTTTTCATTGGCTAGTTTCCAATCGAATTAGACTAGCAATTCGCCAAAAATGAACAAATCAGAAGTTAACATGAAATCAAAAACTACTTTTCTTTGGCTCGATTCCAATCCAATTGGACTAGCAATTTGCCAAAAGCGAACAAACTCGAAGTTATCATGAAATCAAAAATCACTTTTCGTTGCTCGATTCTAATTGAATTAGACTAGTGATTCTCCAAAAACGAACAAACCCGAAGTTATCTTGAAATTAAAAACCACTATTCCTTGGATCGAGTCCAATCGAATTGAACAACAATTCTCCAAAAATGAACAAACCGAAGTTCTCATGAAATCAAAATCCACATTTCATTGGCCCGATTCCAATCTAATTAGACTAGCAATTCGTCAAAAATGAACAAACCTGAAGTTATCATTAAATCAAATACCACTTTTCATTGGCTATATTCCAATCGAATTAGTCTAGCAATTCGCGAAAAACGAACAAACTCGAAGTTATCACGAAATCAAAAACCACTTTTTGTTGGTTCGATTCCAATCAAATTAGACTAGTAATTCGCCAAAAACGAATAAACCTGAAGTTATCATGAAATCAAAAACCACTTTTCGTTGGCTTGATTCCAATCCAATTAAACTAGCAATTTGACAAAAGCGAGCAAACCTGAAGTTATCATGAAATCAAAAACCACTTTTCGTTGCTCGATTCTAATTGAATTAGACTAGCAATTCTCCAAAAACGAACAAACCCGAAGTTATCATAAAATCAAAACCGCAATTCATCGGATAGATTCCAATCAAATTAGACAACAATTCACCAGAAACGAACAAACCCGAAGTTATCATGAAATCAAAAACCACTATTCGTTGGAGCGATTCCAATCGAATTAGACAGCAATTCGCGAAAAAAGAACAAATCGACATTATCATGAAATCAAAATCCACTTTTTGTTTGCTCGATTCCAGTCGAATTAGATTACTAATTCGCCAAAAACGAACAAACTCGAAGTTATCATGAAATCAAAAACAACTTTTCATTGGCTCGATTCCAATCAAATTTGACTAGGAATTCACCAAAATCGAACAAATTCGAAGTTATCATGGAATCAAAACCCTCCATCATTGGCCCGATTTCAATCAAATTAGACTAGCAATTCACCAAAAATGAACAAACCCGAAGTTATCATGAAATAAAAAACCACTATTCGTTGGATCAAGTCCAATCGAATTAGACAGCAATTCTCCAAAAATGAACAAACCGAAGTTATCATGAAATCAAAATCCACTTTTCGTTAGCCCGATTCCAAATTATTAGACTATCAATTCACCAAAAACGAACAAACTCGAAGTTATCATGAAATCACATACCGCTTTTGATTGGCTAGTCTACAATCGAATTGGACTAGCAATTCGCCAAAAACGAACAAACCCAAAGTTATCATGAAATCAAAAATCACTATTCGTTGGATCGATTCCAATCGAATTAGACAGCAATTCGCCAAAAATGAACAAATCGAAGTTATCTTGAAATCAAAATCCACTTTTTGTTTGCTCAATTCCAGTCAAATTAGACTAGTAATTCGCCAAAAACGAACAAAGCCGAAGCTGTCATGAAATCAAAAATCACATTTCATTGGCTCAATTCCAATCGAATTAGAATAGCAATTCGCCAAAAAGAACAAACTCGAAGTTATCATGAAATCAAAACCCGCCAACATTGGCCCAATTCCAATCGAATTAGACTAGCAATTCGCCAAAAATGAACAAACCCAAAGTTGTCATGAAATCGAAAACCACTATTCGTTGGATTGAGTGTAATCGAATTAGACAGCAATTCGCCAAAAGCAAACAAACCGAAGTTACTATGAAATCAAAATCCACTTTTTGTTGCCCCGATTCCAATTGAATTAGAGTAACAATTCGCCATAAACGAACAAACCCGAAGTTATCATGAAATCAAAAACCACTATTTGTTGGATCGAGTCCAATCGAATTAGACAGCAATTCTCCAAATATGAACAAATCGAAGTTATAATGAAACAAAATCCACTTTTCATTGGCCCGATTTCAATCTAATTAGACTAGCAATTCGCCAAAAATGAACAAACCCGAAGTTATCATGAAATCAAATACCACTTTTCGTTGGCTAGTTTCCAATCGAATTAGACTAGCAATTCGCCAAAAATGAACAAACCGAAAGTTAACATGAAATCAAAAACCACTTTTCTTTGGCTCGATTCCAATCGAATTAGACTAGCAATTCGCCTAAAGCGAACAAACACGAAGATATCATGAAATCAATAACCACTTTTCGTTGCTCGATTCTAATCGAATTAGACTAGCGATTCTCCAAAAACGAACAAACCCGAAGTTATCTTGAAATGAAAAACCACTATTCGTTGGATCGAGTCCAATCGAATTGGACTACAATTCTCGAAAAATGAAAAAATCGAAGTTCTCATGAAATCAAAATCCACATTTCGTTGGCCCGATTCCAATCTAAATATACTAGCAATTCGCCAAAAATGAACAAGCCCGAAGTTATTATTAAATCAAATACCACTTTTCATTGGCTAGATTCCAATCGAATTAGACTAGCAATTCGCCAAAAAGGAACAAACCCGAAGTTATCATGAAATCAGAAACCACTTTTCGTTAGTTCGATTCCAATCCAATTAGACTTGCAATTTGGCAAAAGCGAGCAAACCCGAACCTATCATGAAATCAAAAACCACTTTTCGATGCTCGATTCTAATGGAATTAGACTAGCAATTCTCCAAAAATAAACAAACCCGAAGTTATCATGAAATCAAAAACCACTATTCATTGGATAGATTCCAGTCGAATTAGACAGCAATTCGCCAAAAATGAAAAAACCCGAAGTTATCATGAAATCGAAAACCACTATTCGTTGGATCGATTCCAATCGAATTAGACAGCAATTCGCAAAAAATGGACAAATAGAAGTTATCATGAAATCAAAATCTACTTTTTGTTTGCTTGATTCCAGTCGAATTAGACTAGTAATTCGTCAAAAATGAACAAGGCCGAAGCTATAAAGAAATCAAAAACCACATTTCATTGGCTCAATTCCAATCGAATTAGAATAGCAATTCGCCAAAAACGAACAAACTCGAAGTTATCATGAAATCAAAAACAACTTTTCGTTGGCTCGATTCCAATCAAATTAGACTAGTAATTCACCAAAACCGAACAAACCCGAAGTTTTCATGAAATAAAAACCCGCCATCATTGGCCCGATTCCAATCGAATTAGACTAGCAATTCGTCAAAATCGAACAAACTTGAAGTCATCATAAAATAAAAAACCACTATTCGTTGGATTGAGTGCAATCGAATTGGAGAGCAATTCGCCAAAAACGAACAAATTGAAGTTATTATGAAATCAAAATCCACTTTTCGTTGCCCCGATTCCAATCGAATTAGACTAACAATTCGCCAGAAACGAACAAACCCGAAGTTATCATGAAATCAAAAACCACTATTCGTTGGTTCGAGTCCAATCGAATTGGACAGCAATTCTCCAAAAATGAACAAACCGAAGTTATCATGAAATCAAAATCAACTTTTCGTTGGCCCAGTTCCAATCTAATTAGACTAGCAATTCGCCAAAAATGAACAAACCCGAAGTTATTATGAAATCAAATACCACTTTTCATTCGCTAGTCTCCAATCGAATTAGACTAGCAATTCGCCAAAAATGAACAAACCCGAAGTTATCATGAAATCAAAAACCACTATTCGTTGGATCGATTCCAATCAAATTAGACTGCAATTCGACAAAAACGAACAAACCGAAGTTATCATGAAATCAAAATCCACTTTTTATTTGCTCGATTCTAGTCGAATTAGACCAGTAATTCGCCAAAAACGAATAAAGCCGAAGATATCAAGAAATCAAAAATCACATTTCATTGGCTCAATTCCAAACGAATTAGAATAGCAATTTGCCAGAAATGAACAAACTCAAAGTTATCATGAAATCAAAACCCGCCAACATTGGCCCGATTCCAATCGAATTAGACTAGCAATTCGTCAAAAATGAACAAACCGAAGTTATCATGAAATCAGAAAGTACTATTCGTTGGATCGAGTGCAATCGAATTAGATAGCAATTCGCCCAAAACGAACAAACAGAAGTTATTATGAAATCAAAATCCACTATTCGTTGACCCGGTTCCAATTGAATTAGACTAACAATTCGCCAGAAACGAACAAACCCAATGTTATCATGAAATCAAAAACCACTATTCGTTGGATCGAGTCCAATCGAATTAGACAGCAATTTTCCAAAAATGAACAAACCGAAGTTATCATGAAATCAAAATCCACTTTTCGTTGGCCCGATTCCAATCTAATTAGATTAGCAATTCGCCAAAAACTAACAAACCCGAAGCTATCATGAAATCAAATACCACTTTTCATTGGCTAGTTTCCAATCAAATTAGATTAGCAATTCGCCAAAAACGAACAAACCGAAAGTTAACATGAAAACAAAAGCCACTTTTCTTTGGCTCGATTCCAGTCCAATTAGACTAGCAATTCGCTAAAAGCGAACAAACCCGATGTTATGAGGAAATCAAAAACCACTTTTCGTTGCTCGATTCTTATCGATTTAGACTAGCAATTCGTCAAAAACGAACAAACCCGAAGTTATAATGAAATCAAAAATCACCATTCAATGGGTTGATTGCAATCGAATTAGACTAGCTATTTGCTAAAAACGAACAAACCCGAAGTTATCATAAAATCAAAAGCCACTTTTCATTGGCTCGATTCCAATCGAATTAAACTAGCATTTCGCCAAAATCGAACAAAACCGAAGTCATCATGAAATCAAAAGCCACTTTTCATTGGCTCGATTCCAATCGAATTAAACTAGCATTTCGCCAAAATCGAACAAACCCGAAGTCATCATGAATTCAAAAACCACTTTTCGTTGCTCAATTCCAATCGAATTACACTAGCAATTCAACAAAAATGAAAAAAATCGAAGTACTCATGAAATCAAAAACCACTATTCCTTGGATCGAGTGCAATCAAATTAGACAGTAATTCGCCAAAAATGAACAAACTGAAGTTATCATGAAATCAAAATCCACATTTCGTTGGTCCGATTCGAATCCAATTAGACTAGCAATTCGCCAAAAACGAACAATCTCGAAGTTATCATTAAATCAAATACCACTTTTCATTGGCTAGATTCCAATCGAATTAGACTAGTAATTCGCCAAAAACTAACAAACTCGAAGTTATCATGAAATGAAAAACCACTTTTCGTCGGCTCGATTCCAATCAAATTGGACTAGCAATTCACCAAAAATGAACAAACCCTACGTTATAATGAAATAAAAAACCACTATTCATTGGATCGATTCCAATCGAATTAGACAGCAATTCGCCAAAAACGAACAAGCCGAAGTTATCAAGAAATCAAAATCCACTTTTCGATGGCCCGATTCCAATCTAATTAGACTAGCAATTCGCCAAAAATGAACAAACCCGAAGTTATCATGAAATCAAATACCACTTTTCATTGGCTAGTTTCCAATCGAATTAGACTAGCAATCCGCCAAAAACGAACAAACCGGAAGTTAACATGAAATCAAAAACCACTTTTCTTTGGCTCGATACCAATCAAATTAGACTAGCAATTCGCCAAAAGCGAACAAACCCAATGTTATCAGGAAATCAACAACCACTTTTCGTTGCTCGATTCTAATCGAAGTAGACTAGCAATTCTCCAAAAATGAACAAACCCGAAGTTATCTTGAAATTAAAAACCACTATTCATTGGATCGAATCCAATCGAATTGGACAGCAATTCTCCAAAAATGAACAAACCGAAGTTCTCAAGAAATCAAAATCTACATTTCGTTGGCCCGATTCCAATCTAATTACACAAGCAATTCGCCAAAAATAAACAAACCCAAAGTTATCATTAAATCAAATACCACTTTTCATTGGCTAGATTCAAATCGAATTAGACCAGCGATTCGCCAAAAATGAACAAACTTGAAGTTATCATGAAATCAAAAACCACTTTTCGTTGGCTCGATTCTAATCAAATTGGACTAGCGATTTGCCAAAAATGAACAAACCCCAAGTTATCATGAAATCAAAAATCACTTTTCATTGGCTCGATTCCAATCCAATTAGATAGCAAGTTGCCAAAAGCGAGCAAACGCGAAGTTATCATGAAGTTAAAAACCACTTTTCGATGCTCGATTCTAATAGAATTAGACTAGCAATTCTCCAAAAATGAACAAACCCGAAGTTATCATGAAATCAAAAATCACTATTCGTTGGATAGATTCCAATCGAATTAGACAGCAATTCGCCAAAAAACGAACAAACTCGAAGTTCTCATGAAATAAAAAACCACTATTCGTCGGATCGATTCCAATCAAATTAGATAGCAATTCGCGAAAAATGAACAAACCGAAGTTATCATGAAATAAAAATCCACTTTTTGTTTGCTCGATTCCAGTCGAAGTAGACTAGTAATTTGCCAAAAATGAACAAAGCCGAAGCTATCAAGAAATCAAAAACCACTATTTGTTGGATCGAGTGTAATCGAATTAGACAGTAATTCGTCAAAAATGAACAAACCGAAGTTATTATGAAAACAAAGCCGAAGCTATCAAGAAATCAAAAACCACTATTTGTTGGATCGAGTGCAATCGAATTAGACAGTAATTCGTCAAAAATGAACAAATCGAAGTTATTATGACATCAAAATCCGCTTTTCGTTGCCCCGATTCCAATCGAATTAGACTGACAATTCGCCAGAAACGAACAAAGTCGAAGTTATCATGAAATCAAAAACCACTATTCGTTGGATCGAGTCCAATCGAATTAGACAGCAATTCTCCAAAAGTGAACAAACCGAAGTTATCACGAAATCAAAAACCACATTTCATTGGCTCGATTCCAATCGAATTAGTCTAGCTATTCGCCAGAAACGAACAAAACCCGAAGTTATCACGAAATCAAAATCCACTTTTCGTTGGCCCGATTCCAATCGAATTAGACTAGCAATTCGCCAAAAATGAACAAACCCGAAGTTAACATAAAATCAAAAACAACTTTTCGTTGGCTCGATTCCAATCAAATTAGACTAGCAATTCACCTAAACCGAACAAACCCGAAGTTTTCATGAAATCAAAACCCGCCATCAATTGCCCGATTCCAATCGAATTAGACTAGCAATTCGCCAAAAACGAACAAACCCGAAGTTAAGATGAAATCAAAAACCACTTTTCTTTGGCTCGATTCCATTCAAATTAGACTAGCAATTCGCCAAAAATGAACAAACACGAAGTTATAATGAAATAAAAAACCACTATTCGTTGGCCCGATTCCAATCGAATTGGATAGGAATTCGCCAAAAATGAACAAACCCGAAGTTATCATGAAATCGAATACCACTTTTCCTTGGCTCGATTCCAATCGACTTAGACTTGGAATTCGCCAAAAATGAACAAACCCGAAGTTATCATGAAATCAGAAACCACTTTTCGTTGGCTCGATTCCAATCCAATTAGATAGCAATTTGCCAAAAGCGAGCAAACCCGAAGTTATCATGAAATTAAAAACCACTTTTCGATGCTCGATTCTAATCAAATTAGACTAGCAATTCTCCAAAAATGAAAAAACCCGAAGTTATCATGAAATCAAAAATCACTATTCGTTGGATAGATTCAAATCGAATTAGACAGCAATTCGCCAAACGAACAAATTCGAAGTTATCATGAAATCAAAAACCACTATTCGTTGGATAGATTCCAATCGAATTAGATAGCAATTCGCAAAAAATGAACAAACCGAAGTTATCATGAAATAAAAATTCCCTTTTCTTTTGCTCGATTCCAGTCAAAGTAGACTAGTAATTCGCCAAAAATGAACAAAGTCGAAGCTATCAAGAAATCCAAAACCACTATTTGATGGATCGAGTGCAATCGAATTAGACAGTAATTCCTCAAAAACGAACAAACCGAAGTTATTATGAAATCAAAATCCGATTTTTATTGCCCCGATTCCAATCGAATTTGACTAACAATTCGCCAGAAACGAACAAAGCCGAAGTTATTATGAAATCAAAAACCACTATTCGTTGGATCGAGTGCAATAGAATTAGACAGTAATTCATCAAAAACGAACAAACCGAAGTTATTATGAAATCAAAATCCACTTTTTGTTTGCTCGATTCCAGTAGAATTAGACTACTAATTCGCTAAAAATGAACAAAGCCAAACCTATCAAGAAATCAAAAACCACTATTTGTTGGATCGAGTGCAATCGAATTAGACAGTAATTCGTCAAAAACGAACAAATCGAAGTTATTATTAAATAAAAATCTGCTTTTCGCTGCCCCAATTCCAATCGAATTAGACTAACAATTCGCCAGAAACGAACAAAGTCGAAGTTATCATGAAATCAAAAACCACTATTCGTTGGATCGAGTCCAATCGAATTAGACAGCAATTCTCCAAAAGTGAACAAACCGAAGTTATCATGAAATCAAAATCCACTTTTCGTTGGCTCAATTCTAATCAAATTGGACTAGCAATTCGCCAAAAATGAACAAACCCAAAGTTATCATGAAATCAAAAACCACTTTTCGTTGGCTCGATTCCAATCCAATTAGATAGCAATTTGCCAAAAGGGAGCAAACCCAAAGTTATCATGAAATTAAAAGCCACTTTTCGATGCTCGATTCTAATCGAATTAGACTAGCAATTCTCCAAAAATGAACAAACCCGAAGTTATCATGAAATAAAAAATCACTATTCGTTGGATAGATTCCAATCGAATTAGACAACAATTCGCCAAAAAACGAACAAATTCGAAGTCATCATGAAATCAAAAACCACTATTCGTCGGATCATTTCCAATCGAATTAGATAGCAATTCGCGAAAAATGAACAAACCGAAGTTATCGTGAAATAAAAATCCACTTTCTGTTTGCACGATTCCAGTCGAAGGAGACTAGTAATTCGCCAAAAATGAACAAAGCCGAAGCTATCAAGAAATCAAAAACCACTATTTGTTGGATCGAGTGCAATCGAATTACACAGTAATTCGTCAAAAACGAACAAACCGGAGTTATTACGAGATCAAAATCCGCTTTTTGTTGCCCCGATTCCAATCGAATTAGACTAACAATTCGCCAGAAACGAACAAAGCCGAAGTTATCATGAAATCAAAAACCACTATTCGTTGGATCGAGTAAAATGGAATTAGACAGTAATTCGTCAAAAATGAACCAACCGAAGTTATTATGAAATCAAAATCCACTTTTTGTTTGCTCGATTCCAGTCGAATTAGACTAGTAATTCGCCAAAAATGAACAAAGCCGAAGCTATCAAGAAATCAAAAACCACTATTTGTTGGATCGAGTGCAATCGAATTAGACAGTAATTCGTCAAAAAATGAACAAATCGAAGTTATTGTGACATCAAAATCCGCTTTTCGTTGCCCCGATTCCAATCGAATTAGACTGACAATTCGCCAGAAACGAACAAAGTCGAAGTTATCATGAAATCAAAAACCACTATTCGTTGGATCGAGTCCAATCGAATTAGACAGCAATTCTCCAAAAGTGAACAAACCGAAGTTATCACGAAATCAAAATCCACTTTTCGTTGGCCCGATTCCAATCTAATTAGACTAGCAATTCGCCAAAAACGAACAAACCCGAAGTTATCATGAAATCAAATACCACTTTTCATTGGCTAGTCTCCAATCGAATTAGACTAGCAATTCGCCAAAAATGAACAAACCCGAAGTTAACATAAAATCAAAAACAACTTTTCGTTGGCTCAATTCCAATCAAATTAGACTAGCAATTCACCTAAACTGAACAAACCCGAAGTTTTCATGAAATCAAAACCCGCCATCAATTGCCCGATTCCAATCGAATTAGACTAGCAATTCGCCAAAAACGAACAAACCCGAAGTTAAGATGAAATCAAAAACCACTTTTCTTTGGCTCGATTCCATTCAAATTAGACTAGCAATTCGCCAAAAATGAACAAACACGAAGTTATAATGAAATAAAAAACCACTATTCGTTGGCCCGATTCCAATCGAATTGGATAGGAATTCGCCAAAAATGAACAAACCCGAAGTTATCATGAAATCGAATACCACTTTTCCTTGGCTCGATTCCAATCGACTTAGACTTGGAATTCGCCAAAAATGAACAAACCCGAAGTTATCATGAAATCAGAAACCACTTTTCGTTGGCTCGATTCCAATCCAATTAGATAGCAATTTGCCAAAAGCGAGCAAACCCGAAGTTATCATGAAATTAAAAACCACTTTTCGATGCTCGATTCTAATCAAATTAGACTAGCAATTCTCCAAAAATGAACAAACCCGAAGTTATCATGAAATCAAAAATCACTATTCGTTGGATAGATTCCAATCGAATTAGACAGCAATTCGCCAAGAAACGAACAAATTCGAAGTTATCATGAAATCAAAAACCACTATTCGTTGGATAGATTCCAATCGAATTAGATAGCAATTCGCAAAAAATGAACAAACCGAAGTTATCATGAAATAAAAATCCACTTTTTGTTTGCTCGATTCCAGTCAAAGTAGACTAGTAATTCGCCAAAAATGAACAAAGTCGAAGCTATCAAGAAATCAAAAACCACTATTTGTTGGATCGAGTGCAATCGAATTAGAGAGTAATTCGTCAAAAACGAACAAACCGAAGTTATTATGAAATCAAAATCCGATTTTTGTTGCCCCGATTCCAATCGAATTTGACTAACAATTCGCCAGAAACGAACAAAGCCGAAGTTATTATGAAATCAAAAACCACTATTCGTTGGATCGAGTGCAATGGAATTAGAATGTAATTCGTCAAAAACGAACAAACCGAAGTTATTACGAAATCAAAATCCACTTTTTGTTTGCTCGATTCCAGTAGAATTAGACTAGTAATTCGCCAAAAATGAACAAAGCCGAAGCTATCAAGAAATCAAAAACCACTATTTGTTGGATCGAGTGCAATCGAATTAGACAGTAATTCGTCAAAAACGAACAAATCGAAGTTATTATTAAATAAAAATCCGCTTTTCGCTGCCCCAATTCCAATTGAATTAGACTAACAATTCGCCAGAAACGAACAAAGTCGAAGTTATCATGAAATCAAAAACCACTATTCATTGGATCGAGTCCAATCGAATTAGACAGCAATTCTCCAAAAGTGAACAAACCGAAGTTATCATGAAATCAAAATCCACTTTTCGTTGGCCCGATTCCAATCTAATTAGACTAGCAATTCGCCAAAAACGATCAAACCCGAAGTTATCATGAAATCAAATACCACTTTTCATTGGCTAGTCTCCAATCGAATTAGACTAGCAATTCGCCAAAAACGAACAAACCCGAAGTTAACATAAAATCAAAAACAACTTTTCGTTGGCTCGATTCCAATCAAATTAGACTAGTAATTCACCAAAACCGAACCAACCCGAAGTTTTCATGAAATCAAAACCCGCCATCAATTGCCCGATTCAAATCGAATTAGACTAGCAATTTGCTAAAAATGAACAAACCCGAAGTTATCATGGAATAAATAACCACTATTCGTTGGATCGAGTGCAATCGATTTAGACAGCAATTCGTAAAAAATGAACATACCGAAGTTATTAGGAAATCAAAATCTGCTTTTCGTTGCCCCGATTCCAATCGAATTAGACTAACAATTCGCCAGAAACGAACAAAGCCGAAGTTATCATGAAATCAAAAACCATTATTCGTTGGATCGAGTCCAATCGAATTAGACAGCAATTCTCCAAAAGTGAACAAACTGAAGTTATCATGAAATCAAAATCCACTTTTCGTTGGCCCGATTCCAATCTAATTAGACTAGCAATTTGCCAAAAAAGAATAAACCCGAAGTTATCATGAAATCAAATACCACTTTTCATTGGCTAGTCTCCAATCGAATTAGACTAGCAATTCGTCAAAAATGAACAAACCCGAAGTTAACATGAAATCAAAAACCACTTTTCATTGGCTCGATTCCATTCAAATTAGACTAGCAATTCGCTAAAAATGAACAAACACGAAGTTATATTGAAATAAAAAACCACTATTCGTTGGCCCGTTTCCAATCAAATTAGATAGCATTTCGCCAAAAACGAACAAACCCGAAGTTATCATGAAATCGAATACCACTTTTCCTTGGCTCGATTCCAATCGACTTAGACTTGGAATTCGCCAAAAATGAACAAACCTGAAGTTATCATGAAATCAAAAACCACTTTTCGTTGGCTCGATTCCACAAATTAGACTAGTAATTCGTCAAAACCGAACAAACCCGAAGTTTTGATGAAATCAAAACCCACCATCGTTGGCCCGATTCCAATCGAATTAGACTAGCAATTCGCCAAAAATGAACAAACCCGAAGTTATCATGGAATAAATAACCACTATTTGTTGGATCGAGTGCAATCAAATTAGACAGCAATTCGTCAAAAACGAACAAACCGAAGTTATTATGAAATCAAAATCTGCTTTTCGTTGCCCCGATTCCAATCGAATTAGACTAACAATTCGCCAGAAAGGAACGAAGTCGAAGTTATCATGAAATCAAAAACTACTATTCATTGGATTGAGTCCAATCGAATTAGACAGCAATTCTCCAAAAGTGAACAAACTGAAGTTATCATGAAATCAAAATCCACTTTTCGCTGGCCCGATTCCAATCTAATTAGACTGGAAATTCGCCAAAAAAGAACAAACCCGAAATTATCATGAAATCAAATACCACTTTTCATTGGCTAGTCTCCAATCGAATTAGACTAGCAATTCCTCAAAAACGAACAAACCCGAAGTTAACATGAAATCAAAAACCCCTTTTCATTGGCTCTATTCCATTCAAATTAGACTAGCAATTCGCCAAAAATGAACAAACACGAAGTTATAATGAAATAAAAAGCCACTATTCGTTGGATCGATTCCAATCGAATTGGATAGTAATTCGCCAAAAACAAACAAACCGAAGTTAACATGAAATCAAAATCTACTTTTCGCTGGCTCGATTCCAATCGACTTAGACTTTGAATTCGCCAAAAATGAACAAGCCCGAAGTTATCATGAAATCAAAAACCACTTTTCGTTGGCTCGATTCCAACCAAATTAGACTAGTAATTCGTCAAAAACGAACAAACACAAAGTTTTCATGAAATCAAAACACACCATCGTTGGCCCGATTCCAATCGAATTAGACTAGCAATTCACAAAAAATGGACAAACCCGAACTTATCATGAAATCAAAAACCACTTTTCATCGACTCGATTCCAATCGAATTAGACTAGCGATTCGCCCAAAAATAATCAATCCTGAAGTTATCATGAAATCAAAAACCACCTCTCATTGGGTTGATTCCAATCTAATTAGACTAGCTATTTGCCAAAAACGAACAAACCCAAAGTTATCGTGAAATCAAAGGCCACTTTTCATTGGTTCGATTCCAATCGAATTAAACTAGCAATTCGCCAAAATTGAACGAACTCAAAGTCATCATGAAATCAAAAACCAATTTTCGTTGCTCGAATCCAATCGAATTAGGCTACCAATTCGCCAAAAATGAACAAACACAAAGTTATCACAAAATCAAAAACCACTATTTGTTTGATCGAGTGCAATCAAATTAGATAGCAATTCGCCAAAAATGAACAAACCGAAGTTATGATGAAATCAAAATCAACTTTTCGTTGCCTCGATTCCAATCGAACTAGACCAGCAATTCGCCAGAAACGAACAAACCCGAAGTTATCATGAAATCAAAAACCACTATTCGTTGGATCGAGTCCAATCGAATTAGACAGTAATTCTCCAAAAATGAACAAACCGAAGTTATCGTGAAATCAAAATCCACTTTTCGTCGACTCGATTCCAACCTAGTTAGACTAGCAATTCGCAAAAAATGAACAAACCCGAAGTTATCTTGAAGTCAAATACTACTTTTCATTGGCTAGATTCCAATCGAATTAGACTAGCAATTCGCCAAAAATGAACAAACCCGAAGTTATCATGAAATCAAAAACCACTAGTCATTGGAACGATTCCAATCGAATTAGACAGCAATTCGCCAAAAATGAACAATCGATGTTATCATGAAATCAAATCTACTTTTTGTTTGATCGATTCCAATCGAATTAGACTAGTAAATCGCCAAAAACGAACAAAGCTGAAGCTATCAAGAAATCAAAAACCACATTTCATTGGCTCGATTCCAATCGAATTAGAATCGCAATTCGCCAAAAACGAACAAACCCGAAGTTATCATGAAACCAAAAACCACTATTCGTTGGATCGAGTGCAATCGAACTAGTCAGCAATTCGCCAAAAACGAACAAATCGAAGTTATTATAAAATCAAAATCCACTTTTCGTTTTCCCCAATTCCAGTCGAATTAGACTAACAATTCGCTAGAAACGAACAAACCCGAAGTTATCATGAAATCAAAAACCACCTTTCATTGGGTCGATTCCAATCAAATTAGACTAGCTATTAGCCAAAAAGAACAAACCCGAAGATATCAAGAAATCGAAAGCCACTTTTCATTGGCTTGATTCCAATCGAATTAAACTAGCAATTCGCCAAAATTGAACAAACCTTAAGTCATCATGAAATCAAAAACCACTTTTCGTTGCTCGATTCCAATCGAATTAGACTAGCAATTCAACAAAAATGAACAAACCCAAAGTTATCATGAAATGAAAAACCACTATTCGTTGGATAGATTCCAATCGAATTTGATAGCAATTCACCAAAAACGAACAAACCCGAACTTATCATGAAATCAAAAACCACTATTCGTTGGATTGATTCCAATCGAATTAGACAGCAATTCGCCAAAAACGAACGAACCGAAGTTATCATGAAATCAAAATCTACTTTTTGTTTGCTCGATTCCATTCGAATTAGACTAGTAAATCGCCAAAAATGAACAAAGCCGAAGCTATCAAGAAATCAAAAACCACATTTCATTGGCTCGATTCCAATCGAATTAGAATAGCAATTAGCCAAA
This sequence comes from Olea europaea var. sylvestris, assembly GCF_002742605.1. Classification (NCBI taxonomy): domain Eukaryota; kingdom Viridiplantae; phylum Streptophyta; class Magnoliopsida; order Lamiales; family Oleaceae; genus Olea; species Olea europaea. Next base: position 102,331 of record NW_019228146.1, read on the forward strand.
AATGAACAAACTCCAAGTTATCATGAAATCAAAAACCACTTTTTGTTGGCTCAATTCCAATCAACTTAGACTAGCAATTCGCCAAAAACGAACAAACCCGAAGTTATCATGAAATCAAATACCACTTTTCATTAGCTCGATTATAATCGAATTGGACGAGTAAATCGCCAAAAATGAACAATCCCGAAGTTTCATGAAATAAAAAACCACTTTTCATTGGGTCAATTCCAATCGAACTAGACTAGAAATTCGCCAAAAATGAACAAACCCGAAGTTATCATAAAATCAAAAGCCACTTTTCATTGGCTAGATTCCAATCGAATTAGACTAACAATTCACCGAAACGAACAACCCGGAGTTATCATGAAATCAAAACCCACTTTTCATTGGCTAGATTCCATTCGAATTAGACTAGCAATTTGTTAAAAACGAACAATCCCGAAGTTATCACGAAATCGAAAACAACTTTTCATTGGGTCGATTCCAATCGAATTAGACTAACAATTCGCCAAAAACGAACAAAGCCGATGTTATCATGAAATCAAAGGCCACTTTTCATTGGGTCGATTCCAATCGAATTAGACTAGCAAGTCGCCAAAAATGAACAAACCCAAAGTTATCATGAAAACAAAAGCCACTTTTCATTGGGTAGATTCCAATCGAATTAGACTAGCAATTCGCCAAAATGAACAACCCGAAGTTATCATGAAATCAATAGCCACTTTTCATTGGCTAGATTCCAATCGATTAGAGTAGCAATTCGCCAAAAATGGACAATCCCTAAGTTATCATGAAATCTAAAATAACTTTTCATTGGGTTGATTCCAATCGAATTAGACTAACAATTCGCCAAAAACGAACAAACCCGATGTTACCATGAAATCAAGAGCCACTTTTCATTGGCTCGATTCCAATCGAATTAGACTAGCAATTCGCAAAAAAAGAACAAACCCGAAGTTATCACGAAATCAAATACCACTTTTCATTGGCTCGAATATGATCGAATTAGACAGCAATTCGCCAAAAATGAACAAACCGAAGTTATCATGAAATCAAAATCCACTTTTCATTAGGTCGATTCCAATCTAATTAGACTAGCAATTCGCTAAAAACGAACAGACTCGAAGTTATCAGGAAATAAAAAGCCACCTTTCATTGGCTAGATTCCAATCGAACTAGACTAGCAATTCGCCAAAAACGAACAAACCCGAAGTTATAATGAAATCAAAAACCACTATTCTTTGGATCGATTCCAATGGAATTAGACAGCAATTCGCCAAAAATGAACAAACCAAAGTTATCATGAAATCAAAATCCACTTTTCGTTGGCTCGATTGCAATCGAATTAGACTAGGAATTCGCCAAAAATGAATAAACTTGAAGTTATCATGAAACCAAAAATCACTTTTCGTTGGCTCAATTCCAATCCAATTAGACTAGCAATTCGCCAAAAACGAAAAAACCCGAAGTTATCACGAAATCAAAAACCACTTTTCGTTGCTCGATTCCACTCGAATTAGACTAACAATTCGCCAAAAACGAACAAACCCGAAGTTATCATGAAATCAAAAACCACTATTCGTTGGATCGATTCCAATCGAATTAGGCAGCAATTCACCAAAAACGAACAAACCGACGGTAGCATGAAATGAAAATCCACTTTTTGTCTGCTCGATTCCAATCGAATTAGACTAGTAATTCGGTAAAAATGACCAAAATCGAACTTATCATGAAATCAAAAAACACATTTCATTGGCTTGATTCCAATCGAATTAGAATAGCAATTCGTCAAAAATGAACAATCTCAAAATTTTCGTGAAATCAAAACCCACCATCATTGGCCCGATTCCAATTGCATTAGACTAGCAATTTGCCAAAAACGAACAAACTCGAACTTATCATGAAATCAAAAACCACCTTTCATTGGGTCGATTCCAATCAAATTAGACTTGCTATTTGCCAAAAAGAACAAACTCGAAGTTTTTGTGAAATCAAAACCCACCATCATGGCCCGATTCCAAACAAATTAGACTTGCAATTCGCTAAAAAATGAACAAACCCGAAGTTATCATGAAATGAAAAGCTACTTTTAATTGGCTAGATTCCAATCGAATTAGCCTAGCAATTCGCTAAAAATGAACAACCCGAAGTTACCATGAAATCAAAAACCACTATTCGTTGGATCGATTCCAATCGAATTAGACAGCAATTCGCCAAAAACGAACGAACCGAAGTTATCAAGAAATCAAAATCTACTTTTTGTTTGCTCGATTCCATTCGAATTAGACTAGTAATTCGCCAAAAATGAACAAAGCCGAAGCTATCAAGAAATCAAAAACCACATTTCATTGGCTCGATTCCAATCGAATTAGAATAGCAATTAGCCAAAAACGAACAAACTCCAAGTTATCATGAAATCAAAAACCACTTTTTGTTGGCTCGATTCCAATCAACTTAGACTAGCAATTCGCCAAAAACGAACAAACCCGAAGTTATCATGAAATCAAAACCCACCATCATTGGCCCGGTTCCAATCGAATTAGACGAGCAATTCTTCGAAAACGAACAAACCCGAAGTTATCATGAAATCAAATACCACTTTTCATTGGCTCGATTATAGTCGAATTAGATGAGCAATTTGCCTAAAACGAAAAATCCCAAAGTTATCATGAAATTAAAACCCACTTTTCATTGGCTAGATACCAATCGAATTAGACTAGCAATTCGTAAAAAACGAACAACCCGAAGTTATCATGAAATCAAAAGCCACTTTTCATTGGCCCGATTCCAATCGAATTAGACTAGCAATTTGTCAAAAATGAACAATCTCGAAGTCGTCATGAAATCTAAAACAACTTTTCATTGGATCGATTCCAATCGAATTAGACTAGCAATTCACCAAAAACGAACAACCCGAAGTTACCATGAAATCAAAAGCAAATTTTCATTGGCTAGATTCCAATCGAATTAGACTAGCAATTCACTAAAAACGAACAGCTCGAAGTTATCATGAAATCAAAAGCCACTTTTCATTGGCTTGATTATAATCGAATTCGCAATTCGCCAAAAATGAACGAACCGAAGTTATCACGAAATCAAAATCCACTTTTCATTGGGTCGATTCCAATCTAATTAGACTAGCAATTCGCCAAAAATGAACAAACCCGATGTTATCATGAAATCAAAAGCCACCCTTCATTGGCTAGATTCCAATCGAATTAGACTAGCAATTCGTCAAAAACGAACAAACCCGAAGTTATCATTAAATCAAAAACCACTTTTCGTTGCTTGATTCCACTCGAATTAGACTAGCAATTCGCCAAAAACGAACAAATCTGAAGTTATCATGAAATCAAAAACCACTATTCGTTGGATCGATTCCAATCGAATTAGGCAGCAATTCGCCAAAAACGAACAAATCGACGTTATCACGAAATCAAAATCCACTTTTTGTTTGCTCAATTCCAATCGAATTCGACTAGTAATTCGGCAAAAACGAACAAAGCGAAACTTATCAAGAAATCAAAAACCACATTTCATTGGCTCGATTCCAATCGAATTAGAATAGCAATTCGTCGAAAACGAACAAACAGGAAGTTATCATGAAATCAAAAACCACATTTCCTTGGCTCGATTACAATCAAATTAAACTAGTAATTCGCCAAAAAATGAACAAACCCGAAGTTTTTGTGAAATCAAAACCCACCATCATTGGCCCGATTCCAATCGCATCAGACTAGTAATTCGCCAAAGACAAACAAACCCCAAGTTATCGTGAAATCAAATACCACTTTTCATAGGCTCAATTATAATCGAATTAAACGAGCAATTCGCCAAAAAATGAACAATACCGAAGTTATCATGAACTAAAAAACCACTTTTCATTGGGCCGATTCCAATCGAAGTAAACTAGCAATTCGCCAAAAATAAAAAATCCCGAAGTTATCATGAAATCTAAAACAACTTTTCATTGGGTCGACAATTCGCCAAAAACGAACAAACCCGATGTTATCATGAAAACAAAAGCCACTTTTCATTGGCTCGATTCCTATCGAATTAGACTAGCAATTCACCAAAAACGAACAAATCCAAAGTTCTCATGAAATCAAAAACCACTTTTCGTTGACTCGATTCCAATTCAATTAGACTAGCAATTCGCTAAAAACGAACAAACCCGAAGTTATAATGAAATAAAAACCACTATTCGTTGGATCGATTCCAATCGAATTAGACAGCAATTCACCAAAAATGAACAAACCGAAGTTATCATGAAATCAAAGTCCACTCTTCGTTGGCTCGATTTCAATCGAATTAGACTAGGAATTCGCCAAAAACGAATAACCCCGAAGTTATCATGAAATCGAAAGCCACTTTTCGTTGCTCGATTCCACTCGAATTAGACTAGCAATTCGCCAAAAATGAACAATACCGAAGTTATAATGAAATAAAAACCACTATTCGTTGGATTGATTCCAATCGAATGAGACAGCAATTCACCAAAAATGAACAAACCGAAGTTATCATGAAATCAAAGTCCACTCTTCGTTGGCTCGATTTCAATCGAATTAGACTAGGAATTCGCCAAAAACGAACAAACCTGAAGTTATCATGAAATCGAAAGCCACTTTTCGTTGCTCGATTCCACTCAAATTAGACTAGCAATTCGCCAAAAATGAACAATACCGAAGTTATCATGAAATCAAAAACCACATTTCTGTGGCTCGATTCCAATCAAATTAAACTAGTAATTCACCAAAAACGAACAAACTCGAAGTTTTGGTGAAATCAAAACCCACTATCATTGGCCCGATTCTAATAGCATTAGACTAGCAATTCGCCAAAAATGAACAAACCCGAAGTTATCATGAAATCAAATACCAGTTTTCATAGGCTCGATTATAATCGAATTAGACGAGCTATTCGCCAAAAAAGGAACAATACCGAAGTTATCATGAAATAAAAAACCACTTTTCATTGGGTCGATTCCAATCGAATTAGACAAGCAATTCGCCAAAAATGAACAAAGCCGAAGTTATCATGAAATCAAAGGCCACTTTTCATTGGCTAGATTCCAATCGAATTAGACTAGCAATTCGCCAAAAATGAACAACCTGAAGTTATCGTGAAATCAAAAGCCACTTTTCATTGGCTAGATTCCAACCGAATTAGACTAGCAATTTAGCAAAAACGAACAATCCCGAAGTTATCATGAAATCTAAAACAACTTCTCATTGGGTCGATTCCAATCGAATTAGACTAGCAATTCGCCAAAAATGAACAAACCCGAAGTTATCATGAAATCAAAAGCCACCCTTCATCGGCTAGATTCCAATCGAATTAGACTAGCAATTCGCCAAAAATGAAGAAACCTGAAGTTATAATGAAATCAAAAACCACTTTTCGTTGACTTGATTCCAATCAAATTTGACTAGCAATTCGTAAAAAATGAACAAACCCAAAGTTATAATTAAATAAAAAACCACTTTTCATTGGGTCGATTTCAATCGAACTAGACTAGAAATTCGCCAAAAATGAACAAACCCGAAGTTATCATGAAATCAAAAGCCACTTTTCATTGGCTAGATTCCAATCGAATTAGACTAACAATTCACCAAAACGAACAACCTGAAGTTATCGTGAAATCAAAAGCCACTTTTCATTGGCTAGATTCCAATCGAATTAGACTAGCAATTCGTCAAAAACAAACAATCCCGAAGTTATCATGAAATCAAAAACCACTTTTCATTGGCTCGATTCCAATCGAATTAGACTAGCAATTAGCCAAAAACAAAGAAACCCGAAGATATCATAGAATCAAAAACCACTTTTCATTGGCTCGATTCCAATCGAATTAGACTAGCAATTCGTCAAAAACAAACAATCCCGAAGTTATCATGAAATCAAAAGTCACTTTTCATTGGGTAGATTCGCCAAAACGAACAACCCGAAGTTATCATGAAATCAAAAGCCACTTTTCATTGGCTAGATTCCAATCGAATTTGAATAGCAATTCGCCAAAAACAAACAATCCCGAAGTTATCATGAAATCCAAAACAACTTTTCACTGGATCGATTCCAATCGAATTAGACTAGCAATTTGCAAAACATGAACAAACCTGAAGTTATCACGAAATCAAATACCACTTTTCATTGGCCCGATTATAATCGAATTAGACAGCAATTCGCCAAAAATGAACAAACCTGAAGTTATCATGAAATCGAATACAACTTTTCATAGGCTCGATTATAATCGAATTAGACGAGCAATTCGCCAAAAACGAACAATACCGAATTTATCATGAAATAAAAAACTACTTTTCATTGGGTCGATTCCAATCGAATTAGACTAGCAATTCGCCAAAAATGAACAAACCCGAAGTTATCATGAAATCAAAGGCCACTTTTCATTGGCTAGATTCCAATCGAATTAGACTAGCAATTCGCCAAAAATGAACAACCTGAAGTTATCGTGAAATCAAAAGCCACTTTTCATTGGGTCGATTCCAATCGAATTAGACTAGCAATTCGCCAAAAATGAACAAACCTGAAGTTATCATGAAATCGAATACAACTTTTCATAGGCTCGATTATAATCGAATTAGACGAGCAATTCGCCAAAAACGAACAATACCGAATTTATCATGAAATCAGAAACCACTTTTCATTGGGTCGATTCCAATCGAATTAGACTAGCAATTCGTCAAAAACGAACAAACCCGAAGTTATCATGAAATCAAAAGTCACTTTTCATTGGGTAGATTCGCCAAAACGAACAACTCGAAGTTATCAAGAAATCAAAAGCCACTTTTCATTGGCTAGATTCCAATCGAATTAGACTAGCAATTCGCCAAAAACAAACAATCCCGAAGTTATCATGAAATCTAAAACAACTTTTCATTGGATCGATTCCAATCGAATTAGACTAACAATTCGCCAAAAACGAAAGAACCCGATGTTATCATGAAATCGAAAGCCACTTTTCATTGGCTCGATTCCAATCGAATTAGACTAGCAATTTGCAAAAAATGAACAAACCTGAAGTTATCACGAAATCAAAACCCACTATCATTGGCCCGATTCAAATGGCATTAGACTAGCAATTCGCCAAAAATGAACAAACCCGAAGTTATCATGAAATCAAATACCACTTTTCATAGGCTCGATTATAATCGAATTAGACGAGCAATTCGCCAAAAACGAACAATACCGAAGTTATCACGAAATAAATAACCACTTTTCATTGGGTCGATTCCAATCGAATTAGACTAGCAATTCGTCAAAAACAAACAATCCTGAAGTTATCATGAAATCTAAAACAACTTTTCATTGGGTCGATTTCAATCGAATTAGACTAACAATTCACCAAAAACGAACAAAGCCGATGTTATCATGAAATCAAAAGCCACTTTTCATTGGGTCGATTCCAATCGAATTAGACTAGCAATTCGTAAAAAACGAACAAACCCGAAGTTATCATGAAATTAAAAGTCACTTTTCATTGGGTAGATTCGCCAAAACGAACAACCCGAAGTTATCATGAAATCAAAAGCCACTTTTCATTGGCCAGATTCCAATCGAGTTAGACTAGCAATTCGCCAAAAACAAACAATCTTGAAGTTATCATGAAATCTAAAACAACTTTTCATTGGATCGATTCCAATCGAATTAGACTAACAATTCGCCAAAAACGAAAGAACCCGATGTTATCATGAAATCGAAAGCCACTTTTCATTGGCTCGATTCCAATCGAATTAGACTAGCAATTTGCAAAAAATGAACAAACTTGAAGTTATCACGAAATCAAATACCACTTTTCATTGGCTCGATTATAATCGAATTAGACAGCAATTCGCCAAAAATGAACAAACCGAAGCTATCACGAAATCAAGATCCACTTTTCATTGGGTCGATTACAATCTCATTAGACTAGCAATTCGCCAAAAATGAACAAACCCGAAGTTATCATGAAATCAAAAGCCACCTTTCATTGGCTAGATTCCAATCGAATTAGACTAGCAATTCGCCAAAAACGAACAAACCCGAAGTTATCATGAAATCAAAAACCACTTTTCGTTGACTCGATTCCAATCCAATTAGACTAGCAATTCGCCAAAAACGAACAAACCCGAAGTTATCATGAAATCAAAAACCACTTTTCGTTGACTCGATTCCAATCCAATTAGACTAGCAATTCGCCAAAAATGAACAAACCCGAAGTTATAATTAAATAAAAAACCACTATTCGTTGGATCGATTCCAATCGAATTAGACAGCAATTCGCCAAAAATGAACAAACCGAAGTTATCAAGAAATCAAAATCCACTTTTCGTTAGCTCGATTCCAATCGAGTTAGACTCGGAATTCGCAAAAAACGAACGAACCCGAAGTTATAATGAAACTAAAAACCACTTTTCGTTGGCTGATTCCAATCCAATTAGACTAGCAATTCGCCAAAAACGAACAAACCCGAAGTTATCATGAAATCAAAAACCACTTTTCGTTGCTCGATTCCACTCGAATTAGACTAGCAATTCGCCAAAAACGAACAAATCAGTAGTTATCATGAAATCAAAAACCACTATTCGTTGGATCGATTCCAATCGAATTAGGCAGCAATTCGCCAAAAATGAACAAATCGACGTTATCACGAAATTAAAATCCAATTTTTGTTTGCTCAATTCCAATCGAATTAGACTAGTAATTTGGCAAAAACGAACAAAGCGAAACTTATCAAGAAATCAAAAACCACATTTCATTGGCTCGATTCCAATCGAATTAGAATAGCAATTCGTCGAAAACGAACAAACTAGAAGTTATCATCAAATCAAAAACCATATTTCCTTGGCTCGATTCCAATCAAATTAAACTAGTAATTTGCTAAAAATGAAAAAACCCGAAGTTTTCGTGAAATCAAAACCCACCATCATTGGCCCGATTCCAATCGCATCAGACTAGCAATTCGCCAAAAACGAACAAACCCCAAGTTATCGTGAAATCAAATACCACTTTTCATAGGCTCAATTATAATCGAATTAGACGAGCAATTCGCGAAAAATGAACAAACCCAAAGTTGTCATGAAATCAAAAACCACTTTTTGTTGGCTCGATTACAATCGAATTAGACTAGTAATTTGCCAAAAACAAACAAACCCGAAGTTATCATGAAATCAAAGGCCACTTTTCATTGGCTAGATTCCAATAGAATTAGACTAACAATTCGTAAAAACGAACAAACCCGATGTTATCATGAAGTCAAAAGCCACTTTTCATTGGCTCGATTCTAATCGAATTAGACTAGCACTTCGGAAAAACGAACAAACCCGAAGTTATCACGAAATCAAATACCACTTTTCATTGGCTCGATCATAATTGAATTAGACAGCAATTCGCCAAAAATGAGCAAACCAAAGTTATCATGAAATCAAAATCCACTTTTCATTGGGTCGATTCCAATCTAATTAGACTAGCAATTCGCCAAAAATGAACAAACTCAAAGTTATCATGAAATCAAAAGCCACCTTGTATTGGCTAGATTCTAATCGAATTAGAGTAGCAATTCCCCAAAAATGAACAAACCCGAAGTTCTCATGAAATCAAAAACCACTTTTTGTTGACTCGATTCCAATCCAATTAGACTAGCAATTCGCCAAAAATGAACAAACCCGAAGTTATAATGAAATAAAAACCACTATTCGTTGGATCGATTCCAATCGAATTAGACTAGCAATTCGCCAAAAATGAACAAACCCGAAGTTATAATGAAATAAAAACCACTATTCGTTGGATCGATTCCAATCGAATTAGACAGCAATTCACCAAAAATGAACAAATCGAAGTTATCATGAAATCAAAATTCACTTTTCGTTGGCTCGATTCCAATCGAATTAGACTAGGAATTCCCCAAAAACGAACAAACCCAAAGTTATCATGAAATCAAAAGCCACTTTTCGTTGCTCGATTCCACTCGAATTAGACTAGCAATTCGCCAAAAATGAAAAATACCGAAGTTATCATGAAAGAAAAAACCACTATTCGTCGGATCGATTCTAATCGAATTAGGCGGCAATTCGCCAAAAACGAACAAATCGACGTTATAACGAAATCAAAATCCACTTTTTGTTTGCTCGATTCCAATCGAATTAGACTAGTAATTCGGCAAAAGCGAACAAAGCCGAACTTTTCAACAAATCAAAAACCACATTTCATTGGCTCAATTCCAATCGAATTAGAATAGAAATTCGCCAAAAACGAACAAACTCGAAGTTATCATGAAATCAAAAACCACATTTGCTTGGCTCAATTCCAATCAAATTAAACTAGTAATTCGCCAAAAATGAACAAACTCGAAGTTTTCATGAATCAAAACCCATATTCATTGGCCCGATTCCAATGGCATTAGACTAGCAATTCGCCAAAAACGAACAAACCCGAAGTTATCATGAAATCAAATACCACTTTTCATAGGCTTGATTATAATCGAATTAGACGAGCAATTCACCAAAAAAGAACAATATCGAAGTTATCATGAAAGAAAAAACCACTTTTCATTGGGTTTATTCCAATCGAATTAGACTAGCAATGCGCCAAAAACGCACAAAGCTGATGTTATCATGAAATCAAAAGCCATTTTTCATTGGAAAGATTCCAATCGAATTAGACTAGCAATTCGCCAAAAATGAACAACCCGAAGTTATCATGAAATCAAAAGCCACTTTTCATTGGCTAGATTCCTACCGAATTAGACTAGCAATTTGCCAAAAACGAACAATCCCAAAGTTATCATGAAATCTAAAACAACTTTTCATTGGGTCGATTCCAATCGAATTAGACTAGCAATTCGCCAAAAATGAACAAACTCGAAATTATCATTGAATCAAAAGGCAGTTTTCGTTGGCTCGATTCCAATCGAATTAGACTAGCAATTCGCCAAAAATGAACAAAGCCGAAGTTTTCATGAAATCAAAACCCACCATCATTGACCCGATTCCAATCGAATTAGACAAGCAATTCGCCAAAAACGAACAAACCCGAAGTCATCATGAAATCAAAAACCACTTTTCATCAGCTCGATTCCACTCGGATTAGACTAGCAATTCGCCAAAAAATGAACAATCCCGAAGTTATCATTAAATCAAAAATCACTTTTCATTGGGTCGATTCCAATCGAATTAGACTAGCTATTCGCCAAAAACGAACAAATCCGAAGTTATCATGAAATCAAAACCGCTTTCCGTTGGCTCGGTTCCATTCGAATTAGACAAGCAATTCGCCGAAAATGAACAAAATCGAAGTTATCATAAAATCAAAAATCACTGTTCATTAGATCGAGTGCAATCGAATTAGACAGCAATTCGCCAAAAATGAACAAACCAAAGTTATCACGAAATCAAAATCCACATTTCGTTCGCTCGATTCCAATCAAATTAGACTAGCAATTCACAAAAAATGAACAAATCCGAAGTTATCATGAAATCAAAAGCCCCTTTTCATTGGCTCGATTCCAATCGAATTAGACTAGCTATTCGCCAAAAACGAACAAATCCGAAGTTAGCATGAAATCAAAACCGCTTTCCGTTGGCTCGGTTCCATTCGAATTAGACAAGCAATTCGCCGAAAACGAACAAAATCGAAGTTATCATAAAATCAAAAATCACTGTTCATTAGATCGAGTGCAATCGAATTAGACAGCAATTCGCCAAAAATGAACAAACCAAAGTTATCACGAAATCAAAATCCACATTTCGTTCGCTCGATTCCAATCAAATTAGACTAGCAATTCGCAAAAAATGAACAAATCCGAAGTTATCATGAAATCAAATACCACTTTTCATTGGCTAGATTCCAATCGAATTAGACTAGCAATTCACCCAAAACGAGCAAATCCGAAGTTATCATGAAATCAAAAGCCCATTTTCATTGGCTCGATTCCATTCAAATTAGACTAGCAATTCGCTAAAACGAACAAACCCGAAGTTATCATGAAATCAAAAGCCCCTTTTCATTGGCTCGATTCCAATCGAATTAGACTAGCAATTTCCTAAAAAATGAACAAGCCCGAAGTTATCATGAAATCAAAAACCACTATTCGTTGGATCGAGTCCAATCGAATTAGACAGCAATTCGCCAAAAATGAACAAACCAATGTTATCATGAAATCAAAATCCACTTTTCGTTGGCTCGATTCCAATCAAATTAGACTAGCAATTCACCAAAAATAAACAAATCCGAAGTTATCATGAAATCAAAATCCACTTTTCACTGGCTAGATTCCAATCGAATTAGACCAGCAATTCGCCAAAAACCAACAAACCAGAAGTTATAATGAAATGAAAAGCCCTTTTTCATTGCCTCGATTCCAATCGAATTCGACAAGAAATTCGCTAAAAACGAACAAACCCGAAGTTATCATGAAGTCAATAGCCCCTTTTCATTGGCTCGATTCCAATCGACTTAGACTAGGAATTCATAAAAAAGAACAAATCCAAAGTTATCATGAAACCAAAAACCACTTTTCGTTGGCTCGATTCCAATCCAATTAGACTAGCAATTCGTCCAAAACGAACAAAACTGAAGTTATCATGAAATCAAAAACCACTTTTCGTTGGCTCGATTCGAATCCAATTAGATTAGCAATTCGCCAAAAATGAACAAACCTGAAGTTATCATTAAATCAAAAACCACTTTTCGTTGCTCAATTCCAAACCAATTAGACTAGCAATCCGCCAAAAATGAACAAACCCGAAGTTATCATGAAATCAAAATCCACTATTCGTTGGATCGATTCCAATCGAATTAGACAACAATTCGCCAAAAATGAACAAACCAAAGTTATCACGAAATCAAAATCCACTTTTCGTTGGCTCGATTCCAAGCAAATTAGACTAGCAATTCGACAAAAAATGAACAAATCCGAAGTTATCATGAAATCAACTACCACTTTTCATTGGCTAGATTCTAATCGAATTAGACTAGCAATTCGACAAAAATAAACAAACCAGAAGTTATCATGAAATGAAAAGCCTATTTTCGTTGGCTCGATTCCAATCGAATTGGACTATCAATTCGCTAAAAACGAACAAATTCAAAGTTATCCTGAAACCAAAAACCACTTTTCGTTGGCTCGATTCCAATCGAATTAGACTAGCAATCCACCCAAAACGAACAAACCCGAAGTTATCATGAAATCAAAAACCACTTTTCGTTGGCTCGATTCCAATCCAATTAGACTAGCAATTCGCCAAAAATGAACAAACCCAAAATTGTCATGAAATCAAAAACCACTTTTCGTTGCTCGATTCCAATCGAATTAGGCTAGCAATTTGCCAAAAACGAACAAACCCGAAGTTATCGTGAAATCAAAAACCACTATTCGTTGGATCGATTCCAATCGAATTAGACAGCAATTCACCAAAAATGAACAAACCGAAGTTATCATGAAATCAAAATCCACTTTTTCTTTGCTCGATTCCAATCGAATTAGACTAGTAATTCACCAAAAATGAACAAAGCCAAAGTCAACAAGAAATCAAAAGCCTCATTTCATTGGCTCGATTCCAATCGAATTAGAATAGAAACTCGCCAAAAATGAACAAACTCAAAGTTATCATGAAATCAAAAGCCATTTTTCGTTGGCTCGATTCCAATCAAATTAGACTAGTAATTCGCCAAAAACGAACAAACCCGAAGTTTTTGTGAAATCAAAACCCACCATCATTGGCCCGATTCCAATTGAATTGGACAAGCAATTCGCCAAAAATGAACAAACCCGAAGTTATCATGAAATCAAATACCACTTTTCATTAGCTCGATTATAATCGAATTAGACGAGCAATTCGCCAAAAACGAACAATCCCGAAGCTATCGTGAAATAGAAAACCACTTATCATTGGGTCGATTCCAATCAAATTAGACTAGTAATTCGCCAAAAACGAACAAACCCGAAGTCATCATGAAATCAAAAGCCACTTTTCATTGGCTAGATTCCAATCGACTTAGACTTGAAATTCGCCAAAAAAGAACAACCCGAAGTTATCATGAAATCAAAAGCCACATTTCATTGGCTAGATTCCAATCGAATTAGACTAGCAATTTGTCGAAAATGAACAAACCCGAAGTTATCATGAAATCAAAAACTACTATTCATTGGATCAAGTACAGTCGAATTAGACTAGCAATTCGTCAAAAACGAACAAACACGAAGTTATAATGAAATCAAATACCACTTTTTGTCGGCTCGATTCCAATCAAATTAGACTAGCAATTCGTCGAAAACGAACAAACCCGAAGTTATCATGAAATCAAAAACCACTATTCGTTGGTTCGAGTTCAATCGAATTAGATGGCAATTCGCCAAAAATGAACAAACCGAAGTTATCATGAAATTAAAATCCATTTTTCGTTGGGTCGATTCCAATCGAATTAGACTAGCAATTCGTCGAAAACGAACAAACCCAAAGTTAGGATGAAATCATAAACCACTATTCGTTGGATCGAGTCCAATTGAATTAGACAGCAATTCGCCAAAAATAAACAAACCGAAGTTATCATGAAATCAAAATCCACTTTTTGTTGGCTCGATTCCAATCGAATTAGACTAGCAATTATCCAAAAATGAACAAATCTGAAGTTATCATGAAATCAAATACCACTTTTCATTGGCTAGATTCCAATCGAATTGGACTAGCAATTCGCCAAAAATGAACAAACTAGAAGTTATCGTGAAATGAAAAGCCCATTTTCGTTGGCACGATTCCAATCGAATTGGACTAGCAATTCGCTAAAAATGAACCAACCCGAATCTATCATGAAGTCAAAAGCCCCTTTTCGTTGGCTAGATTCCAATGGAATTAGACTAGGAATTCATAAAACATGAACAAACCCGAAGTTATCGTGAAACCACAAACCACTTTTCGTTGGCTCGATTCCAATCAAATTAGACTAGCAATTCGCCCAAAACGAACAAAGCCGAAGTTATCATGAAATCAGAAACCACTTTTCGTTGGCTCGATTCCAATCCAATTAGACTAGCAATTCGCCAAAAATGAACAAACCTGAAGTTATCATGAAATCAAAATCCACTTTTTGCTTGCTCGATTCCAATCGAATTAGACTAGTAATTCGCTAAAAACGAACAAAGCTGAAGTTGTCAAGAAATCAAAAATCGCACTTCATTGGCTCGATTCCAATCGAATTAGAATAGCAATTCGCCAAAAATGAACAAAGTCGAAGTTATCATGAAGTCAAAAATCACTTTTTGTTGGCTCGATTCCAACCAAATTAAACTAGCAATTCGCCAAAAATGAACAAACCCGAAGTTTTCGTGAAATCAAAACCCACTATCATTGGCCCGATTCCAATCGAATTAGACTAGCAATTCGCCAAAAATGAACAGACCCGAAGTTATCATGAAATCAAATACCACTTTTCATTGGCTCGATTATAATCGAATAAGACGAGCAATTCGCCAAAAACGAACAATCCCGAAGTTATCATGAAATAAAAAACCACGTTTCATTAGGTCGATTCCAATCGAATTAGACTAACGATTCACCAAAAACGAACAAACCCGAAGTCATCATGAAATCAAAAACCACTTTTCGTTGCTCAATTCCAGTCGAATTGGACTAGCAATTCGCCAAAAATGAACAAACCCGAAGTTATCATGAAATCAAAAACCACTATTCGTTGGATCAATTCCAATCGAATTAGACAGCAATTCACCAAAAATGAACAAATCGAAGTTATTATGAAATCAAAATCCACTTTTCATTGCCCTGATTCCAAACGAATTAGACTAGCGATTCGCCAGAAATGAACAAACCCAAAGTTATCATGAAATCAAAAACCACCATCGTTGGATCGAGTCCAATCGAATTAGACAGCAATTCGCCAAAAATGAACAAACCAAAGTTATCATGAAATCAAAATCCACTTTTCATTAGCTCGATTTCAATCAACTTTGACTAGCAATTCACCTAAAATGAACAAATCCGAAGTTATCATGAAATCAAACACCACTTTTCATTGGCTAGATTCCAATCGAATTAGACCAGCAATTTGCCAAAAATGAACAAACCAGAAGTCATCATGAAATGAAAAGCCCATTTTCATTGGCCCGATTCCAATCAGATTGGACTAGCAATTCGCTAAAAACGAACAATCCGGAGGTTATCATGAAGTCAAAAGCCCCTTTTCGTTGGCTCGATTCCAATCGAATTAGACCAGGAATTCATAAAAAATGAACAAATCCAAAGTTATCATGAAACCAAAAACCACTTTTCATTGGCTCGATTCCAATCCAATTAGACTAGCAATTCGCCCAAAACGAACAAACCCGAAGTTATCATGAAATCAAAAACCACTTTTCGTTGCTCGATTCCAATCAAATTAAACTGGCAATCCGTCAAAAAGGAACAAACCCGAAGTTATCATGAAATCAAAAACCACTATTCGTTGGATCGATTCCAATCGAATTAGACAGCAATTCACCAAAAATGAACAAACCGAAGTTATCATGAAATCAAAATCCACTTTTTCTTTGCTCGATTCCAATCGAATTAGACTAGGAATTCATAAAACACGAACAAATTCGAAGTTGTCCTGAAACCAAAAACCACTTTTCGTTGGCTTGATTCCAATCGAATTAGACTAGCAATCCACCCAAAATGAACAAACCCGAAGTTATCATGAAATCAAAAACCACTTTTCGTTGGCTCAATTCCAATCCAATTAGACTAGCAATTCGCCAAAAATGAACAAACCCAAAATTATCATGAAATCAAAAACCACTTTTCGTCGCTCGATTCCAATCGAATTGGGCTAGTAATTCGCCAAAAACGAACAAACCCGAAGTTATCGAGAAATCAAAAACCACTATTCGTTGGATCGATTCCAATCGAATTAGACAGCAATTCGCTAAAAACGAACAAATCGAAGTTATCATGAAATTAAAATCCACTTTTCGTTTGCTCGATTCCAATCGAATTAGACTAGTAATTCGCCAAAAATGCACAAAGCCGAAGTTAACAAGAAATCAAAAGCCTCATTTCATTGGCTCGATTCCAATCGAATTAGAGTAGAAATTCGCCAAAAATGAACAAACTCAAAGTTATCATGAAATCAAAAGCCATTTTTCGTTGGCTCGATTCCAATCAAATTAGACTAGTAATTCGCTAAAAACGAACAAACCCGAAGCTTTTGTGAAATCAAAACCCACCATCATTGGCCCGATTCCAATTGAATTAGACAAGCAATTCGCCAAAAACGAACAAACCCGAAGTTATCATGAAATCAAATACCACTTTTCAATAGCTCGATTATAATCGAATTAGACGAGCAATTCCCCAAAAATGAACAATCCCGAAGCTATCGTGAGATAGAAAACCACTTATCATTGGGTCGATTCCAATCAAATTAGACTAGTAATTCATCAAAAACGAACAAACCCGAAGTCATCATGAAATCAAAAGCCACTTTTCATTGACTAGATTCCAATCGACTTAGACTAGAAATTCGCCAAAAATGAACAACCCAAAGTTATCATGAAATCAAAAGCCACATTTCATTGGCTAGATTCCAATCGAATTAGACTAGCAATTTGTCGAAAATGAACAAACCCGAAGTTATCATGAAATCAAAAACAACTATTCATTGGATCAAGTACAGTCGAATTAGAATAGCAATTCGCCAAAAACGAACAAACACAAAGTTATAATGAAATCAAATACCACTTTTCGTCGGCTCGATTCCAATCAAATTAAACTAGCAATTCTTCGAAAACGAACAAACCCGAAGTTATCATGAAATCAAAAACCACTATTCGTTGGATCGAGTTCAATTGAATTAGATGGCAATTCGCCAAAAATGAACAAACCGAAGTTATCATGAAATCAAAATCCATTTTTCGTTGGGTCGATTCCAATCCAATAAGAACTAGCAATTCGTCGAAAACGAACAAACCCGAAGTTAGGATGAAATCAAAAACCGCTATTCGTTGGATCGAGTCCAATTGAATTAGACAGCAATTCGCCAAAAATAAACAAACCGAAGTTATCATGAAATCAAAATCCACTTTTTATTGGCTCGATTCCAATCGAATTAGACTAGCAATTATCCAAAAATGAACAAATCCGAAGTTATCATGAAATCAAATACCACTTTTCATTGGCTAGATTCCAATCGAATTGGACTAGCAATTCGCCAAAAACGAACAAACTAGAAGTTATCATGAAATCAAAAGCCCATTTTCGTTGGCACGATTCCAATCGAATTGGACTAGCAATTCACTAAAAACGAACAAATCCGAATCTATCATGAAGTCAAAAGCCCCTTTTCGTTGGCTCGATTCCAATGGAATTAGACTAGGAATTCGTAAAACACGAACAAACCCGAAGTTATCGTGAAACCAAAAACCACTTTTAGTTGGCTCGATTCCAAACGAATTAGACTAGCAATTCGCCCAAAACGAACAAACCCGAAGTTATCATGAAATCAAAAACCACTTTTCGTTGGCTCGATTCCAGTCCAATTAGACTAGCAATTCGCCAAAAATGAACAAACCCGAAGTTATCATGAAATCGAAAACCACTTTTCGTTGATCTATTCGAATCGAATTAGACTAGCAATTTGCCAAAAACGAACAAACCTGAAGTTATCATTAAAATCAAAAACCACTATTCGTAGGATCGATTCCAATTGAATTAGACAGCAATTCGCCAAAAATAAACAAACCAAAGTTATCATGAAATCAAAATCCACTTTTCGTTGGCTCGATTCCAATTGAATTAGACTAGCAATTATCCAAAAATGAACAAATCCGAAGTTATCATGAAATCAAATACCACTTTTCATTGGCTAGATTCCAATCGAATTGGACTAGCAATTCGCCAAAAATGAACAAACTAGAAGTTATCATGAAATCAAAAGCACATTTTCGTTGGCACGATTCCAATCGAATTGGACTAGCAATTCGCTAAAAACGAACAAATCCGAATCTATCATGAAGTCAAAAGCCCCTTTTCGTTGGCTCAATTCCAATGGAATTAGACTAGGAATTCGTAAAACACGAACAAACCCGAAGTATCGTGAAACCAAAAACCACTTTTCGTTGGCTCGATTCCAATCGAATTAGACTAGCAATTCGCCCAAAACAAACAAACCCGAAGTTATCATGAAATCAAAAACCACTTTTCGTTGGCTCGATTCCAATCCAATTAGACTAGCAATTTGCCAAAAATGAACAAACCCGAAGTTATCATGAAATCGAAAACCACTTTTCGTTGATCTATTCGAATCGAATTAGACTAGCAATTCGCCAAAAACGAACAAACCCGGAGTTATCATTAAAATCAAAAACCACTATTCGTAGGATCGATTCCAATTGAATTAGACAGCAATTCGCCAAAAATGAACAAATCAAAGTTATCATGAAATCAAAATCCACTTTTTGCTTGCTCGATTCCAATCGAATTAGACTAGTAATTCACTAAAAACGAACAAAGCTGAAGTTGTCAAGAAATCAAAAATCGCATTTCATTGGCTCGATTCCAATCGAATTAGAATAGCAATTCGCCAAAAATGAAGAAACTCGAAGTTATCATGAAGTCAAAAATCACTTTTTGTTAGCTCGATTCCAATCAAATTAAGCTAGCAATTTGCCAAAAATGAACAAAACTGAAGATTTCGTGAAATCAAAACCCACCATCATTGGCCCGATTCCAATCGAATTAGACTAGCAATTCGCCAAAAATGAACCGACCCAAAGTTATCATGAAATCAAATACCACTTTTCATTGGCTCGATTATAATCGAATAGGACGAGCAATTCGCCAAAAATGAACAATCCCGAAGTTATCATGAAATAAAAAACCACGTTTCATTAGGTCGATTCCAATCAAATTAGACTAACAATTTGCCAAAAACGAACAAACCCGAAGTCATCAAGAAATCAAAAACTACTTTTCGTTGCTCGATTCCAGTCGAATTAGACTAGCAGTTCGCCAAAAATGAACAAACCCGAAGTTATCATGAAATCAAAAACCACTATTCGTTGGATCGATTCCAATCGAATTAGACAGCAATTCACCGAAAACGAACAAATCGAAGTTATCATGAAATCAAAATCCACTTTTCGTTGCCCTGATTCCAAACGAATTAGACTAGCGATTCGCCAGAAATGAACAAACCCAAAGTTATCATGAAATCAAAAACCACCATTCGTTGGATCGAGTCCAATCGAATTAGACAGCAATTCGCCAAAAATGAACAAACCAAAGTTATCATGAAATCAAAATCCACTTTTCATTGGCTCGATTTCAATCAACTTAGACTAGCAATTGACCTAAAATGAACAAATCTGAAGTTATGATGAAATCAAATACCACTTTTCATTGGCTAGATTCCAATCGAATTAGACAAGCAATTTCTCAAAAATGAACAAACCAGAAGTTATCATGAAATGAAAAGCCCATTTTCGTTGGCTCGATTCCAATCAAATTGGACTAGCAATTCGCTAAAAACGAACAATCCCGAGGTTATCATGAAGTCAAAAGCCCCTTTTCGTTGGCTCGATTCCAATCGAATTAGACTAGGAATTCGTAAAAAACGAACAAATCCAAAGTTATCATGAAACCAAAAACCACTTTTCATTGGCTCGATTCCAATCGAATTAGACTAGCAATTCCCTAAAAATGAAAAAACTCGAAGTTATCATGAAATCAAAAACCACTATTCGTTGGATCAAGTCCAAGCGAATTAGGCTAGCAATTCGCCAAAAATGAACAAACCCGAAGTTATCATGAAATCAAATACAAATTTTCATTGGCTAGATTCCATTAGACCAGCAATTTGCCAAAAACGAACAACCTGAAGTTATCATGAAATCAAAAACCACTTTTCATTGGCTCGATTCCAATCGAATTAGACTAGCAATTCGCCAAAAATGAACAAACCCAAAGTTTTCATGAAATCAAAAACCACTATCATTGGCCCGATTCCAATCGAATTAGGCAAGAAATTCGCCAAAAACGAACAAACCCGAAGTCATCATGAAATCGAAAACCACTTTTCATCGGCCCGATTCCAATCGAATTAGACTAGCAATTCGCCAAAAAATGAACAACCCGAAGTTATCATGAAATCAAAGACCACTTTTAATTGGGTTGATTCCAATCGAATTATACTAGCTATTCGCCAAAAATGAACAAACCCGTAGTTATCATAAAATCAGCAGCCATTTTTCGTTGGCCTGATTCCAATCGAATTAGACTAGCAATTTGCCAAAAATGAACAAACCCAAAGTTAACATGAAAACAAAAACCACTATTCGTTGGATCGAGTGCAATCGAATTAGACAGCAATTCGCCAAAAATGAACAAATCGAAGTTATCATGTAATCAAAATCCACTTTTCGTCTGCCCGATTCCAATCGAATTAGACTAGCAATTTGCCAAAAATGAATAAACCTGAAGTTATCATGAAATCAAAAACCACTTTTCGTTGGCCCGATTCTAATCGAATTAGACTAGCAATTCACCAAAAATGAACAAACACGAAGTTAACATGAAATCAAAATCCACTTTTCGTTGGCTCGATTCCAATCGAATTAGACTAGTAATTTACCAAAAACGAACAAACCAAAGTTATCATGAAATCAAAAACCACTAATCATTGGATCGAGTCCAATCGAATCAGACAGCAGTTCGCCAAAAATGAACAAATCAAAGTCATCACGAAATCAAAATCCACATTTCGTTGGCTCGATTACAATCAAATTAGACTAGCAATTCGCCAAAATCGAACAAATTTGAAGCTATCATGAAATCAAATACCACTTTTCATTGGCTAGATGCCAATCGAACTAGACTAGAGATTCACCAAAAATGAACAAACCCGAAATTATCATAAAATCAAAAGCCCATTTTCATTCCCTCGATTCCAATCGAATTAGACTAGCAATTCGCTAAAAACGAACAAAACTGAAGTTATCATGAAATTAAAAGCCCCTTTTCAGTGGCTCGATTCCAATCGAATTAGACTACCAATTCGCTAGAAACGAACAAATTCGAAGTTATCATGAAATCAAAAACCACTATTCTTTGGATCGAGTCCAATCGAATTGGACAGCAATTCTCCAAAAAAGAACAAACCGAAGTTATCATGAAATCAAAATCCACTTTTCGTTGGGCCGATTCCAATCTAATTAGATTAGCAATTCGCCAAAAATTAACAAGCCCGAAGTTAACATGAAATCAAATACCACTTTTCATTGGCTAGATTCCAATCGAATTAGACTTGCAATCCGCCAAAAATGAACAAACCTGAAGTTATCATGAAATCAAAAACCTCTTTTCGTTAGCTCGATTCCAATCCAATTAGACTAGCAATTCGCCAAAAATGAACAAACCCAAAGTTATAATGATGTCAAAAACACTATTCATTGGATCGATTCCAATCGACTTAGATAGCAATTTGTCAAAAATGAACAAATCGAAGTTATCATGAAATCAAAATCCACTTTTTGTTTGCTCGATTTCAATCGAATTAGACTAGTAATTTGCCAAAAACAAACAAAGCCGAAGTTATCAAGAAATCAAAAGCCGCATTTCATTTGCTCGATTCCAATCAAATTAGAATAGCAATTCACCAAAAACGAACAAACTCGAAGTTATCATGAAATCAAAAACCACATTTCGTTGGCTCGATTCCAATCAAATTAGACTAGGAATTAGCCAAAAATGAACAAACCCGAAGTTTTCGTGAAATCAAAACCAACCATCATTGGCCTGATTCCAATCGAATTAGACATGCAATTAGCCAAAAACGAACAAACCCGAAATTATCATGAAATCAAATACCACTTTTCATTGGCTCGATTATAATCAAATTAGATGAGCAATTCGCCAAAAACGAACAATCCCGAAGTTATCATGAAATAAAAAACCACTTTTCATTTGGTCGATTCCAATCGAATTAGACTTGAAATTCGCCAAAAACGAACAAACCCAAAGTTATCATGAAATCAAAAGCCTATTTTCATTGGCTAGATTCCAATCGAATTAGGCTAGAAATTCGCCAAAAACGAACAACCCGAAGTAATCATGAAATCAAAACACTTTTCATTGGCCAGATTCCAATCGAATTAGACTAGCATTTCGCTAAAAACGAACAAATCGAAAGTTATCATGGAATCAAAAACCACTTTTCGTTGGCTCGATTCCAATCAAATTATACTAGCAATTCGCCAAAAATGAAAAAACCTAAAGTTATAATGAAATAAAAAACCACTATTCGTTGGATCGATTCCAATCGAATAAGACAGCAATTCGCCAAAAATGAACAAATCAAAGTTATCATGAAATCAAAATCCACTTTTCGTTAGCACGATTCCAATCGAATTTGACTAGGAAATTGGCAAAAAAGAATAAACCCGAAATTATCATGAAATCAAAAACCACTTTTCGTTGGCTCGATTCCATTCCAATTGGACTAGCAATTCGTCAAAAATGAACAAACCCGAAGTTATCATGAAATCAAAAACCACTTTTCGTTGCTCGATTCCAAGCAAATTATACTAGCAATTCGCCAAAAACGAACAAACCCGAAGTTATCATGAAATCAAAATCCACTTTTCGTTGCCCCTATTCCAATCGAATTAGACTAGCAATTCGCTAGAAACGAACAAACCCGAAGTTATCATGGAATCAAAAACCACTATTTATTGGATCGAGTTCAATCGAATTGGACGGCAATTCTCCAAAAAAGAACAAATCGACGTTATCATGAAATCAAAATCCACTTTTCGTGGGGCCGATTCCAATCTAATTAGACTAGTAATTCGCCAAAAATGAACAAACCCGAAGTTAACATGAAATCAAATACCACTTTTCATTGGCTAGATTCCAATCGAATTAGACTTGCAATTCGCCAAAAATGAACAAATCCGAAGTTATCATGAAATCAAAAACCACTTTTCGTTGCCCGATTCCAATTGAATTAGACTAGCAATTCGCCAAAAATGAACAAACCCGAAGTTATAATGATATCAAAAACCACTATTCGTTGGATTGATTCCAATCGACTTAGATAGCAATTCGCCAAAAATGAACAAACCGAAGTTATCATGAAATTAAAATCTACTTTTTGTTTGCTCGATTTCAATCGAATTAGACTAGTAATGTAATATCCCGAACTTCACGTTCTACATTTGATATGTCTTATACGACATTATAAATATTGAGGTGCGAATTGTTGAAATCGGTTGAGAATCGGGTAAGAAATTAAATGAACAGTTGAGGAATTAGATCTATAAAATACTTTGGGATCTTAATTCAAGTGAAATAGATTGCAAGTACATCAAAATAAACCAATGATACTTCATTATACCTGCAAGGATAGATGTAAGATCAGAATTTAATCAAAGGAGACAACACCTACTTAGCATGTGACGACTTGCCACTTTAACCTCTAATTCCTTCAACCTTAAGCCTCCAACACGTCCTATAAGTCCTTAGAACTTTACACAAGATATTTATAACTCTTATAAGTCACATATGGCTCCGTGTGGTGCAAAGGAGAAGTCAAAGTTGGCTGCAAGAAGCCACCTCCTACTTGGACAGCTCATGCTAGGGGATTTTCACTTTAATATATATAATTGCTTCAACCCTAAGGCATAAATTTCGTGTCTAATCCCCAAGGACTTAATATAGGATGAATATATATCTTAAATATCATAAATGAACACAAAAATAATGGTAGAAAAGTCAAGTATTGCAGCCAAGATGACAGCTCCAGCTTAGTGACTCACCTTGATTGCTTGAGGTGGCTGCAGCCCATGATATCCTTAATCATTAAGTAATATGCACGACTTAAACTATTTAAAGACCACTCATTTACCTCCTAGATAATATATCAACTCCCTTAACTCGTCCCTAAGTGATTCCAAGTGAAAAGAAGGTGAAACAGTCAAAGAGAAATAGAAACAAGAAGCTGGAATTTCTGAACAGCTTTGTTACTCCACAGTTTTGAGGTTTGTTTCTATTATTTCCTAAGGGGTTTATGATTTCTTAAACATCTGAACTTGTTTGTAATTAAGTTGGAGTGTTGTTAATGATGTTATGATGCATAAATAGGGGTAATTAATTGCAAGAATTTGAAAGAAAGTAATCTGGACAGAGATGAGGAATTGCTGGATTGAGTGATTTATACCTTGATTTTGGGATGATACTTAGTGTTTAACTTATATATGTCAATATATAAGTTTTTGTATGTAAGTATGGAGTGTAGAAATGATTTTAATGGCCAAGAATTCTGTTGGTATCATAATAATAAAATGGAAATCGAAAACAGTCAAAAAAAAAAAACTGCCTGATTTTGTGTAGTGGAAAATGGACTGTTTTTGAAGCTCCAAACACTTCATTTGTCACAATGTTATGATCTGATTATCTTCACATATATGTTATAGGTGTGTGGTAAAAGTTTGGGAACCGTTAAATGTAGGTAAGGACATGAAAAAGAATTTGAAAAATGAGTGGACGGTGATGGAAACCTAGAAAATAGATTCTGTCCATTTGGGTATTTAATGTGATTTCAACATTTAGATGTCCCCTAATGAACTCTTGGGCCTAGAAAATATATCTTAAGGAATACTAGGTTGTCGAAAACAATTGGATGACGTTGACGTTCATAATTGGACTCGAGAGATAGCGAGACTTATGGGATTAGTTTGTAATGCCATCGGTAACTTGAAATAATGATTTTGTCTAAATTGTTTTGGCGTAAATGGACCTATTTTGGGATTGTGTGTGTGTTAAGATTATTAAATAGAGATTGTATTTAATATTAGATGATAATACAGGCGACTTTTCGACGTTGAGCGAAAAAGGGAATTGATACACACTCCATAGGAGCTTACACACTTAAAGGCGAAAGGTAAGTGAAAATCCATTTGCAACTACGATGCAAGAACCTGGTATATGTGACATAGTAATGTTGAGATATCTACATAACTTTGATAAGAGGCTTATAGCACATCATATGGTGGTTACGATCATTGAGTATGAGGTTGCTTAACCTATAGATAGCGATTTGCATTAAATATGTCATTCATGAGCATTTTCATATGCATGCACGACATGTAATTATGGTTGAAAATCCTGCATGCGAAACATGATTTCAAAGTGAGTTTTCTTTATAAATGTTTTATTGACCACCACTAGGGCACCGAGGCATGTGAGGCATGCTTATGTGATATGTTTGGCATTGCGGGTGTTACTTCCTGGGTGATTGCAAAGGTAGATAGGGGATGGGCCTTTGGTGATCACGGGAGGGCGGACCACTCGACTATGCCCTTGTTATGATTATTGGCGCTGTCGGGTAGGAGACTTCTTGGGTGATCATAGGGGTAGTTAGGGGATGGGCCTCTAGTGGTCACGAGAGGATGGTCCACTCGCTGGTGTCGATTTCATATTGGCTACTTGATTATTGATATTGATATTATGCAGAGCTCTATCCGGTGCATAGTAGGTGGGTCAAGGGCCCAATGAAATGAAAGATTTCAAGTGAAATGATTTCTAGTCGACTTTGACGAATATTGAAATATGATATTTTTATCGTGATATTTAAAGTAAATGGCATGGTGTCATATGTTGTTATTACTCATGTTCAGGACATGCATGATTTTGCTTACTAAGCATTGGCTTATGTAGTTCTTGTATTGTAGGTGAACATGGAACTACATAGAGAGCATGGCTAGCTGTGGAGCTCCTACAGGATTCCAGAGTTCGATGTACATGGATGACGACCTGTAGGGTTATTTTGTAGGCTGCCATCTGTAGGGTTATATTTTGGAATCCTATATAATGTACTTTTGAAATGGCCTGTAGACATGTTTATAAGCTCTGAATATATATGTTGGATTATGGCGATATGATTTTGGGTTTCGATATATTATATGATCATGTCACAGGTGATTAGAAGTTAACGAACTCAAAAAAAATTATACGTAAAATTCTATGTCTAGGTTGTGTATAGTTATCAATATTAATTTGGGGGTGTGACAAGTAATTCCCCAAAAACAAAGAAAGCTGAAGTTATCAAGAAATCAAAAGCCGCATTTCATTTGCTCGATTCCAATCGAATTAGAATAGCAATTCGCCAAAAACGAACAAACTAGAAGTTATCATGAAATCAAAAACCACATTTCGTTGGCTCGATTCCAATCAAATTGGACTAGGAATTCGCCAAAAACGAACAAACCCGAAGTTTTCGCGAAACCAAAACCTACCATCATTGGCCTGATTCCAATCGAATAAGACAAGCAATTCGTCAAAATGAACAAACCCGAAGTTATCATGAAATCAAATACCACTTTTCACTGGCTCGATTATAATCGAATTAGACGAGCAATTCGCCAAAAATGAACAATCTCGAAGTTATCATGAAATAAAAACCACTTTTCATTGTGTCGATTCCAATCGAATTAGACTTGAAATTCGCCAAAAACGAACAAACCTGAAGTTATCGTGAAATCAAAAGCCTGTTTTCATTGGCTAGATTCCAATCGAATTAGGCTAGAAATTCGCCAAAAACGAACAACCCGAAGTAATCATGAAATCAAAACACTTTCATTGGCTAGATTCCAATTGAATTAGACTAGCAATTCGCTAAAAACGAACAAACCGGAAGTTATCATGAAATCAAAATCACTTTTCGTTGGCTCGATTCCAATCAAATTATACTAGCAATTCGCCAAAAATGAAAAAACCTGAAGTTATAATGAAATAAAAAACCACTATTCGTTTGATCGATTCCAATTGAATAAGACAGCAATTCGCCAAAAATGAACAAATCAAAGTTATCATGAAATCAAAATACACTTTTTGTTGGCACGATTCCAATCGAATTAGACAAGGAAATTGGCAAAAAAGAAGAAACCCGAAGTTATCATGAAATCAAAAACCACTTTTCGTTGGCTCGATTCCATTCCAATTGGACTAGCAATTCGTCAAAAATGAACAAACCCGAAGTTATCATGAAATCAAAAACCACTTTTCGTTGCTCGATTCCAATCGAATTCGACTAGCAACTCGTCAAAAACGAACAAACCCGAAGTTATCATGAAATCAGAAACCACAATTCGTTGGATCGATTCCAATCGAATTAGATAGCAATTCGCCAAGAACGAACAAACCGAAGTTATCATGAAATCAAAATCCACTTTTTGTTTGCTCGATTTCAATCGAATTAGACTAGTAATTCGCCAAAAACAAACAAAGCCGAAGTTATCAAGAAATCAAAAGCCGCATTTCATTCGCTCGATTCCAATCGAATTAGAGTAGCAATTCGCCAAAAAAGAACAAACTCGAAGTTACCATGAAATCAAAAACCACATTTTGTTGGCTCGATTCCAATCAAATTAGACTCGTAATTCGCCAAAAACGAACAAACCCAAATTTTTCGTGAAATCAAAACCCACCATCATTGGCCCGATTCCAATCGAATTAGACTTGCAATTTGCTAAAAACAAACAAACCCGAAGTTATCGTGAAATCAAATACCACTTTTCATTGGCTCGATTATAATCGAATTAGACGAGCAATTTGCCAAAAATGAACAATCCCGAAGTTATCATGAAATAAAAAACTACTTTTCATTGGGTTGATTCCAATCGAATTAGACTTGGAATTCGCCAAAAACGAACAAACCCAAAGTTATCATGAAATCATAAGCGAGTTTTCATAGGTTAGATTCCAATCGACTTAGACTAGAAATTCGGTGTAGACGAACAACCCGAAGTTATCATGAAATCAAAATCCACTTTTCATTGGCTAGATTCAAATCGAATTAGACTAGCGATTCGTCGAAAATGAACAAACTCGAAGTTATAATGAAGTAAAAAACCACTATTTGTTGGATCGATTCCATTCGAATTAGACAGCAATTTGCCAAAAATGAACAAATCGAAGTTATCATGAAATCAAATCCACTTTTCGTTGGCTCGATTCCGATCGAGTTAGACTAGGTATTTGCCAAAAATGAACAAATCCAAAGTTATCATGAAATCAAAAACCACTTTTCATTGGCTCGATTCTAATTAGACTAGCAATTCGTCAAAAATGAAAAAATCGGAAGTTATAATGAAATAAAAAACCACTATTCGTTGGATTGATTCCAATCGAATAAGACAGCAATTCGCCAAAAACGAACAAATCAAAGTTATCGTGAAATCAAAATCCACCTTTCGTTGGCACGATTCCAATCGAATTAGACTAGGAAATCGGCAAAAACAAAGAAACCCTAAGTTATCATGAAATCAAAAACCACATTTCGTTGGCTCGATTCCATTCCAATTGGACTAGCAATTCGCCAAAAATGAACAAACACGAAGTCATCATGAAATCAAAAACCACTTTTCGTTGCTCGATTCCAATCGAATTAGACCAGTAATTCACCAAAAACGAACAAACTCAAAGTTACCATGAAATCAAAAACCACTATTCGTTGGATCGATTCCAATCGAATCAGATAGCAACTTGCCAAAAACGAACAAACCGAAGTTATCATGAAATCAAAATCCACTTTTTGTTTGCTCGATTTCCATCGAATTAGACTAGTAATTCGCCAAAAACAAATAAAGCCGAAGTTATAAAGAAATCAAAAGCCACATTTCATTGGCTCGATTCCAATCGAATTAGAATAGCAATTCGCCAAAAACGAACAAACTCGAAGTTATCATGAAATCAAAAACCACATTTCTTTGGCTCGATTCCAATCAAATTAGACTCATAATTCGCCAAAAACGAACAAACCCGAATTTTTCGTGACAAAATCCACCATCATTGGCCTGATTCCAATCGAATTAGACTAGCAATTTGCCAAAAACGAACAAACCCGAAGTTATCATGAAATCAAATACCACTTTTCATTGGTTCGATTATAATCGAATTAGACGGGCAATTCGCCAAAAATGAACAATCCCGAAGTTATCAAGAAATAAAAAACCACTTTTCATTGGGTTGATTCCAATCGAATTAGACTTGAAATTCGCCAAAAATGAACAAACCCAAAGTTATCATGAAATCATAAGCCAGTTTTCATTGGCTTGATTCCAATCGACTTAGACCAGAAATTCGCCGAAAACGAACAACCCAAAGTTATCATGAAATCAAAACCCACTTTTCATTGGCTAGATTCCAATCGAATTAGACTAGCGATTCGCCGAAAACGAACAAACCCGAAGTTATCATGAAATCAAAAACCACTTTTCGTTGGCTCGATTCCAATCAAATTATACTAGCAATTCGCCAAAAATGAAAAAACCCGAAGTTATAATGAAATAAAAAGCCACTATACGTTGGATCGATTCCAATCGAATTAGACAGCAATTTGCCAAAAACAAACAAATCGAAGTTATCATGAAATCAAAATCCACTTTTCGTTGGCTCGATTCCGATCGAATTAGACTAGGCATTCGCCAAAAATGAACAAATCCGAAGTTATCATGAAATCAAAAATCACTTTTCATTGGCTCGATTCCAATTAGACTAGCAATTCGTCAAAAATGAAAAAATCGAAAGTTATAATGAAATAAAAAACCACTATTCGTTGGATTGATTCCATTCGAATAAGACAGCAATTCGCCAAAAACGAACAAATCAAAGTTATCATGAAATCAAAATCCACTTTTCGTTGGTACGATTCCATTCGAATTAGACTAGGAAATCTGCAAAAATGAAGAAACCGAAGTTATCATGCAATCAAAGACCACTTTTCGTTGGCTCGATTCCATTCCAATTGGACTAGCAATTCGCCAAAAACGAACAAACCCGAAGTTATCATGAAATCAAAAACCACTTTTCCTTGCTCGATTCCAATCGAATTAACTAGCAATTCGCCAAAAACGAACGAACCCGAAGTTATCATGAAATCAAAAACCACTATTCGTTGGATCGATTCCAATCGAATTAGATAACAATTCTCCAAAAATGAACAAATCGAAGTTCTCATGAAATCAAAATCCACTTTTTGTTTGCTCGATTTCAATCGAATTAGACTAGAAATTCGCCAAAAACGAACAAAGCCGAAGTTATCAAGAAATCAAAAGCCGCATTTCATTGGCTCAATTCCAATCGAATTAGAGAAGGAATTCGCCAAAAATGAACAAACTCGAAGTTATCATGAAATTAAAAACCACATTTCGTTGGCTCGATTCCAATCAAATTAGACTTGCAATTAGCCAAAAATGAACAAACCCGAATTTTTCGTGAAATCAAAACTCACCATAATTGGCCCGATTCCAATCGAATTAGGCAAGCAATTCGCCAAAAATGAACAAACCCGAAGTTATCATGAAATCAAATACCACTTTTCATTGGCTTGATTATAATCGAATTAGACAAGCAATTCACCAAAAATGAACAATCCCAAAGTTATCATGACATAAAAAACCACTTTTCATTGGGTCGATTCCAATCGAATTAGACTTGGAATTCGCCAAAAACAAACAAACCCGAAGTTATCATGAAATCATAAGCCAGTTTTCAGTGGCTAGATTCCAATCGACTTAGACTAGAAATTCGTCGAAAACGAACAACCCGAAGTTTTCATGAAATCAAAACCCACCTTTCATTGGCTAGATTCCAATCGAATTAGACTAGCGATTCGTCGAAAACGAACAAACTCGAAGTTATCATGAAATCAAAAAGCACTTTTTGTTGGCTCGATTCCAATCAAATTATACCAGCAATTCGCCAAAAATGAAAAAACCCGAAGTTATAATGAAATAAAAAACCATTATTCGTTGGATCGATTCCAATTGAATTAGACAAGAATTCGCCAAAAATGAACAAATCGATGTTATCATGAAATCAAAATCCACTTTTCGTTGGCTCGATTCCATTCGAATTAGACTAGGCATTTGCCAAAAACAAACAAATCCAAAGTTATCATGAAATCAAAAACCACTTTTCGTTGGCTCGATTCCAATTAGACTAGTAATTCGCCAAAAATGAAAAAACCCGAAGTTATAATGAAATAAAAAATCACTATTCGTTGGATCGATTCCAATCGAATTAGACATCAATTCGCAAAAATGAACAAATCAAAGTTATCATGAAATCAAAATCCACTTTTCGTTGGTACGATTCCAATCGAATTAGACTAGGAAATCGCCAAAAATGAATAAATCCGAAGTTATCATGAAATCAAACACCACTTTTCGTTGCCTCGATTCCATTCCAATTGGACTAGTAATTCGTCAAAAACGAACGAACCCGAAGTTATCATGAAATCAAAAACCACTTTTCATTGCTCGATTCCAATCGAATTAGACTAGCAATTCGCCAAAAACGAACAAACTCGAAGTTATCAAGAAATCAAAAACCACTATTCATTGGATCGATTCCAATCAAATCAGACAGCAATTTTCCAAAAACGAACAGACTGAAGTGATCATGAAATCAAAATCCACTTTTTGATTGCTCGATTTCAATCGAATTAGACTAGTAATTCGTTAAAAACGAACAAAGCCAAAGTTATCAAGAAATCAGAAGCCGCATTTCATTGGCTCGATTCCAATTGAATTAGAATAGCAATTCGCCAAAAACGAACAAACTCGAAGTTATCATAAAATCAAAAACCACATTTCGTTGGGTCGATTCCAATCGAATTAGACTAGGAATTCGCCAAAAATGAACAAACCCGAAGTTTTCGTGAAATCCAAACCCACCATCATTGGCCCGATTCCTATCGAATTAGACTAGCAATTCGCCAAAAGCGATCAAACCCGAAGTTATCATGAAATCAAATGCCACTTTTCATTTGCTTTTCATTTGCTCGATTATAATCCAATTAGACGAGCAATTCGCCAAAAACGAACAATCCCCATGTTATCATGAAATAAAAAACCACTTTTCATTAGGTCGATTCCAATCGAATTAGATTTGGAATTCGCCAAAAATGAACAAACCTGAAGTTATCATGAAATCAAAAGCCAATTTTCATTGGCTAGAATCCGATCGACATAGACTAGAAATTCGTCGAAAACGAACAACCCGAAGTTATCATGAAATAAAAACCCACTTTTCATTGGCTAGATTCTAATGGAATTCGACTAGCGATTTGCCAAAAATGAACAAATCGAAAGTTATCATGAAATCAAAAACCACTTTTCGTTGGCTCGATTCCAATCAAATTATACTAGCAATTCGCCAAAAATGAAAAAACCCGAAGTAATAATGAAATAAAAAACCACAATTCGTTGGATCGATTCCAATCGAATTAGACAGCAATTTGCCAAAAACAAACAAATCGAAGTTATCATGAAATCAAAATCCACTTTTCATTGGCACGATTCCAATCAAATTCGACTAGGAATTTGCCAAAAACGAACAAATCTGAAGTTATCATGAAATCAAAAACCACTTTTTCTTGGCTCGATTCCAATCAAATTAGACTAGCAATTTGCCAAAAATGAAAAAACCCGAAGTCATAATGAAATAAAAACCACTATTCGTTGGATCGATTCCAATCAAATTAGACAGCAATTCGCAAAAAACGAACAAATAAAAGTTATCAGGAAATCAAAATCCACTTTTCATTGGCACGATTCCAATCGAATTAGACTAGGAAATCGCCAAAAATGAACAAATCCGAAGTTATCATGAAATCAAAAACCACTTTTCATTGGCTCGATTCCAATCCAATTGGACTAGCAATTAGTCAAAAACGAACAAACCCGAAGTTATCATGAAATCAAAAACCACTTTTCATTGGCTTGATTATAATCGAATTAGACGAGCAATTCGCCAAAAACGAACAATCCCGAAGTTATCATGAAATAAAAAACCACTTTTCATTGGGTCGATTCCAATCGAATTAGACTTGGAATTCGCCAAAAACGAACAAACCCGAAGTTATCATGAAATCAAAAACCACTATTCATTGGATCGAGTCTAATTGAATTAGACTAGCAATTCACCAAAAACGAACAAACTCGAAGTTATCATGAAACAAAAAACCACATTTCGTTGGCTCGATTCCAATCAAATTAGACTAGGAATTCTCCAAAAATGAACAAACTCGAAGTTTTTGTGAAATCAAAACCCACCATCATTGGCCCGATTCCAATTGAATTAGACTAGCAATTTGCCAAAAAACGATCAAACCCGAAGTTATCATGAAACCAAATACTACTTTTCATTGGGTCGATTATAATCAAATTAGACGAGCAATTCGCCAAAAATGAACAATCCCCAAGTTTTCATGCAATAAAAAACCAATTTTCATTGGGTCGATTCCAATCGAATTAGACTTCGAATTCGCCAAAAATGAAAAACCCGAAGTTATCATGAAATCAAAAGCCAGTTTTCATTGGCTAGATTCCAATCGACATAGACTAGAAATTCGCCAAAAACGAACAACCCGAAATTATCATGAAATCAAAACCTACTTTTCATTGGCTAGATTCTAATCGAATTAGACTAGCAACTCGCCAAAAATGAACCAACCGAAAGTTATCGTGAAATTAAAAACCACTTTTCGTTGGCTCGATTTCAATCAAATTATACTAGTAATTCGCCAAAAATGAAAAAACCCGAAGTTATAATGAAATAAATAACCACTATTCGTTGGATCGATTCCAATTGAAATAGACAGCAATTTGCCAAAAACGAACAAATCGAAGTTATCATGAAATCAAAATGCACTTTTCGTTGGCTCGATTATAATCGAATTAGACGAGCAATTTGCCAAAAACGAACATTCCCGAAGTTATCATGAAATAAAAAACCACTTTTCGTTGGGTCGATTCCAATCGAATTAGACTTGAAATTCGCCAAAAATGAACAAACCCTAAGTCATCATGAAATCAAAGCCCACTTTTCATTGGCTAGATTCCAATCGAATTAGACTAGCGATTCACCGAAAACGAACAAACCAAAAGTTATCATTAAGTTAAAAACCACTATTCGTTGGATTGAGTCTAATTGAATTAGACTAGCAATTCGCCAAAAATGAACAAACACGAATTTATAATGAAATCAAATACCACTTTTCGTTGGTTCGTTTCCAATCAAATTAGACTTGCAATTTGCCGAAAATGAACAAACCCGAAGTTATCACGAAATCAAAAACCACTATTCATTGGATCGAGTCCAATCGAATTAGACAGCAATTCCCCAAAAATGAACAAATCGAGGATATGATGAGATCAAAATCCACTTTTTCATTGGCTCTATTCTAGTCAAACTAGACTAGCAATTCGCCAAAAATGAACAAATCCGAAGTTATCATGAAATAAAATACCACTTTTCACTGGCTTGATTCCAATCGAATTGGACGAGCAATTTGTCAAAAACGAACAAACCAGAAGTTATCATGAAATGAAAAGCACATTTTCATTGGCTCGATTCCAATTGAATTGGACTAGCTATTCGCTAAAAATGAACAAACCCGAAGTTATCAGGAAGTCAAAAGCCCCTTTTCATTGGCTCGAATCCAATTGAATTAGACTAGCAATTCGTGAAAAATGAACAAATCCGAAGTTATCATGAAATCAAAAACCACTTTTCGCAGGCTCGATTCCAATCGAATTAGACTAGGAATTTGCCAAAAAATGAACAAAGCCGAAGTTATCATGAAATCAAAAAACCACTTTTCGTTGGCTCGATTCTAATCCAATTAGACAAGAATTTTGCCAAAAACGAACAAACCCGATGTTAACATGAAATCAAAAACCACTTTTCGTTGCTCGATTCTAATCCAATTATACTAGCAATTCGCTAAAAATGAACGAACGCAAACTTATCATGAAATCAAAAACCACTATTCGTTAGATCGATTCCAATCGAATTAGACACTAATTCGCCAAAAATGAACAAACCGAAGTTATCATGAAATCAAAATTCACTTTATTTTGCTCGATTCTAATCGAATTAGACTAGTAATTCGCCAAAAAATGAACAAAGCAGAAGTTATCAAGAAATCAAAAAGCACATTTCATTGGCTCGATTCCAATCAAATTAGAATAGCAGTTCGCCAAAAACGAACAAATTCGAAGTTATCATGAATCAAAAATCACTTTCTGTGGGTTCGATTCCAATTAAATTAGACTAGCAATTCGCGAAAAACGAACAAACCCGAAGTTTTCGTGAAATCAAAACCCACCATCATTGGCTCGATTCCAATCGAATTAGACTAGCAATTCGCCAAAAACGAACGAACCCGAAGTTTTCGTGAAATCAAAACCCACCATCATTGGCCCGATTCCAATCGAATTAGACTAGCAATTCGCCAAAAATGAAAAAACCCGAAGTTATGATGAAATCAAATACCAATTTTCATTAGCTCGATTATAATCAAATTAGACGAGCAATTCGCCAAAAACGAACAATCCCGAAGTTATCATGAAAAAAAAACCACTGTTCATTGTGTCGATTCCAATCGAATTAGACTAGCAATACGCCAAAAATGAACGAACCCGAAGTCATCATGAAATTAAAAACCACTTTTCGTTGCCCGATTCCAATCGAATTAGACGAGCAATTCGCCAAAAACGAAGTAACCCAATGTTATCATGACTATTCGTTGTATCGAGTGCAATTGAATTAGACAGCAATTCGCCAAAAACAAACGAACCGAAGCTATTGTGAAATGAAAATCCACTTTTCTTTGCTCCGATTCCAATCAAATTAGACTAGCAATTCGCTAGAAACGAACAAACCCGAGGTGATCATGAAATCAAAACCACTATTTGTTGGATTGAGTCCAATCGAATTAGATAGCAATTCTCCAAAAATGAACAAACTGAATTTATCATGAAATCAAAATCCATTTTTCCTTGGCTCGATTCCAATCTAATTAGAC
This sequence comes from Olea europaea var. sylvestris, assembly GCF_002742605.1. Classification (NCBI taxonomy): domain Eukaryota; kingdom Viridiplantae; phylum Streptophyta; class Magnoliopsida; order Lamiales; family Oleaceae; genus Olea; species Olea europaea. The sequence goes on from NW_019228146.1 coordinate 139,189, forward strand.
TTGCAATTTGCCAAAAACGAACAAGTCCGAAGTTATCATGAAATCAAATACCACATTTCATTGGAATTAGACTAGCAATTCGCCAAAAACAAACAAACCCGAAGTTATCATCAAATCAAAAATCACATTTCGTTGGCTCGATTCCAATCGAATTAGACTAGTGCTTTGCCAAAAACGAACAAACCCGAAGTTATAATGAAATAAAAAACCACTGTACGTTGGGCTAAATCCAATCGAATTAGATAGCAATTTGCCAAAAACGGACAAACGAAGTTATCATGAAATCAAAATCCACTTTTCGTTGGCTCGATTCCAATCCAAATAGACAAGGAATTCGCCAAAAAAGAACAAACCCGAAGTTATCATGAAATCAAAAACCACTTTTGGTTGGCTAGATTCCAATCCAATTAGACTAGCAATTCGCTAAAAACGAACAAACCCGAAGTTATCATGAAATCAAAAACTACTTTTCGTTACTCGATTCCAATCGAATTAGACTAGCAATTCGCCAAAAATGAACAAACCCGAAGTTATCATGAATTAAAAACCACTATTCGTTGGATCGATTCCAATCGAATTAGACAGGAATTCGCTAAAAACGAACAAATCAAAGTTATCAAGAAATCAAAATCCACTTTTTATTTGCTCGATTCCAATTGAATTAGACTAGCAATTCGCCAAAAATGAACAAAGCCGAAGTTCTCAAGAAATCAAAAGCCACATTTCATTGGCTCGATTCCAATCGAATTAGAATAGCAATTCGTCAAAAATGAACAAACTCGAAGTTATCATGAAATCATAAACCACTTTTTGTGGGCTCGATTCCAATCAAATTAGACTCGTAATTCTCCAAAAACGAACAATCCCGAAGGTTTCGTGAAATCAAAACCCGCCATCATTGGCCTGATTCCAATCGAATTAGACTAGCAATTCGTCAAAAGCGAACAAACCTAAAGTTATCATGAAATCAAATACCACTTTTAATTGGCTCGATTATAATCGAATTAGACGAGCAATTCGTCAAAAATGAACAATCTCGAAGTTATCATGAAATCAAAAACTACTATTCGTTGGATCAAGTCCAATCGAATTACACTAGCAATTCGTCTAAAAGAACAAACACGAAGTTAGAATGAAATCAAATAGCACTTTCCGTTGGCTCAATTCCAATCAAATTAGACTAGCAGTTTGCCGAAAACGAACAAACCCGAAGTTATCATGAAATCAAAAACCACTGTTCGTTGGATCGAGTCCAATCTAATTAGACAGCAATTCGCCAAAAATTAACAAACTGAAGTTATCATGAAATCAAAATTTGCTTTTTGTTGGCTCGATTCCAATCAAATTAGACTAGTAATTCGCAAAAAATGAACAAATCCGAAGTTATCATGAAATCAAAAACCACTTTTCATTGACTAGATTCCAATCGAGTTAGAGTAGCAATTCGCCAAAAGTGAACAAACCCGATGTTATAATGCAATCAAAAACCACTTTTCATTGGGTCGACTCTAATCGAATTAGACAGCAGTTTGCCAAAAACGTACAAATCGAAGTTATTATGAAATCAAAATAAACTTTTCGTTGCTCGATTCCAACCTAGTTAGACTAGCAATTCGCCAAAAACCATCAAAAATCTACTTTTCATTGGCTAGATTCCAATCGAATTAGACTAGTAATTCGCAAAAAGTGAACAAAACTCGAAGTTATCACGAAATCAAAAGCTCCTTTTCATTGGCACGATTCCAATCGAATCAGACTAGCAATTCGCCAAAAACGAACGAACCCGAAGTTATCACGAAATCAAAAGCTCCTTTTCATTGGCTCGATACCAATCGGATTTGACTAGGAAATCGTCAAAAATGAACAAATCCGAAGTCATCATGAAATCAAAAACCACTTTTCGTTGGCTCGATTCCAATCAAATTAGACTAGCAATTCACCAAAAATGAACAAATTCGAAGTTATCATAAAATCTAAACCCGTCATCATTGGCCCGATTCCAATCGAATTAGACTAGCAATTCGCAAAAAAATGAAAAAATTCGAAGTCATCATGAAATCAAAAACCACTTTTCGTTGGCTCGATTCCAATCAAATTAGACTAGCAATTCGCTAAAAACAAACAAACCCGAATTTATCATGAAATCAAAAGCCACTTTTCATTGGCTGGAATCCAATCGAATTAGACTAGCAATTTGCCAAAAACGAACAATACCGAAGTTATCAAGAAATCTAAAACAACTTTTCATTGGGTCAATTCCAATCGAATTAGACTAGCAATTCGCCAAAAGCGAACAAACCCGAAGTTATCATGAAATCAAAAGCCACTTTTCTTTGGCTTGATTCCAATCTAATTAGACTAGCAATTCGCCAAAAACGAACAAACCCGAAGTTTTTATGAAATCAAGACACATTATCATTGGCCCGATTCCAATCGAATTTGACTCGCAATTTGCCAAAAATGAACAAACCCGATGTTATAATGCAATCAAAAACTACTTTTCATTGGGTCCACTCCAATCGAATTAGACAGCAATTCGCTATATATGAACAAACCCGAAGTTATCATGAAATCAAAAGCCCCTTTTCATTGGCTCTATTCTAATCGAATTAAACTAGCAATTCGCTAAAAAAGAACAAATTTGAAGTTGTCATGAAATCAAAAAGCCCTTTTATTGGCTCGATTTCAATCGAATTAGACTAGAAATTCATCAAAAACGAACAAATCCAAAGTTATCATGAAATCAAAAACCACTTTTCGTTGGCTCGATTCCAATCGAATTAGGCTAGCAATTCGTAAAAAATGAACAAACCTGAAGTTATCATGAAATCAAAAGCAACTTTTCATTGGCTGGAATCCAATCGAATTAGACTTGCAATTTGCCAAAAACGAACTATACCGAAGTTATCAAGAAATCTAAAACAACTTTTTATTGGGTCGTTTCCAATCGAATTAGACTTGCAATTCGCCAAAAACGAACAAACCCGAAGTTATCATGAAATCAAAAGCCACTTTTCTTTGGCTAGATTCCAATCTAATTAGACTAGCAATTCGCCAAAAATGAACAAACCCGAAGTTATCATGAAATCAAAAACCACTATTCGTTGGATCGAGTCCAACCGAGTTAGACAGCAATTTGTCAAAAACAAACAAACCGAAGTTATCATGAAACCAAAATCCACTTTTGGTTGGCTTGATTCCAATCGAATTAGACTAGTAATTCGCTAAAAAGGAACGAGCCTGAAGTTATCATGAAATCAAAATCCACTTTTCGCTGGCCCGATTCCAATCTAATTATACTAGCAATTTACCAAAAATGAACGAACCCGAAGTTAACATGAAATCAAATACCACTTTTCGTTGGCTCGATTCCAATCAAATTAGACTAGCAATTCACCAAAAACGAACAAATCCGAAGTTATCATGTAATCTAAACCCACCATCATTGGCCCGATTCCAATCGAATTAGACAAGTAATTCGCCAAAAAATGAACAAATTCGAAGTCATCATGAAATCAAAAACCACTTTTCATTAGTTCGATTCCAATCAAATTAGACTAGCAATTCGCCAAAAACGAACAATCCCGAAGTTAACAGGAAATCAAAAATCACTTTTTGTTGGCTCGATTCCAGTCGAATTAGACTAGCAATTTGCCAAAAATGAAACAACCTGAAGTTATCATGAAATCGAAAACCAATTTCATTGGCTCAATTCCAATCGAATCAGACAAGCAATTTGCCAAAAACGAACAAGCCCAAAGATATCATGAAATCAAATACCACTTTTCGTTGGGTCGATTACAATCGAATTAGACTCGCAATTCGCCAAAAACGAACAAACTCGAAGTTATCATGAAATCAAAAGCCACTTTTCATTGACTAGATTCCAATCGAATTAGACTAGAAATTCGCAAAAAGCGAACAAAACCCGAAGTTATCATGAAATCAAAAGTCCCTTTTCATTGGCTCGATTCCAATCGAATTAGACTAGCAATTCGCCAAAAACGAACGAACCCGAAGTTATAACGAAATCAAAAGCTCCTTTTCATTGGCTTAATACTAATCGGATTAGACTAGGAAATCGTCAAAAATGAACAAATCCGATGTCATCATGAAATCAAAAACCACTTTTCGTTGGCTCGATTCCAATCAAATTAGACTAGCAATTCACCAAAAATGAACAAATTCGAAGTTATCATGAAATCTAAACCCATCATCATTGGCCCGATTCCAATCGAATTAGACTAGCAATTCGCCAAAAAATGAACAAATTCGAAGTCAACATGAAATCAAAAACCACTTTTCGTTGGCTCGATTCCAATCAAATTAGACTGGCAGTTCGTCAAAAACGAACAATCCCGAAGTTATCAAGAAATCAAAAATCACTTTTCGTTGGCTCGATTCCAGTCGAATTAGACTAGCAATTTGCCAAAAATGAAACAACCCGAAGTTATCATGAAATCGAAAACCAATTTCGTTGGAACGATTCCAGTCGAATCAGACTAGCAATTAGCCAAAAACGAACAAACCCGAAGTTATCATGAAATCAAATACCACTTTTCGTTGGGTCAATTACAATCGAATTAGACTCGCAATTCACCAAAAATGAACAAACCCGAAGTTATCATGAAATCAAAGTCACTTTTCATTGGCTGGATTCCGATCGAATTAGACTAGCATTCACAAAAAGCGAACAAAACCCGAATTTATCATGAAATCAAAAGTCCCTTTTCATTGGCTCGATTCCAATCGAATTAGACTAGCAATTCGCCAAAAACGAACGAACCCAAAGTTATAACGAAATCAAAAGATCCTTTTCATTGGCTCGATACCAATCGGATTAGACTAGGAAATCGTCGAAAATGAACAAATCCGATGTCATCATGAAATCAAAAACCACTTTTCGTTGGCTCGATTCCAATCAAATTAGACTAGCAATTCACCAAAGATGAACAAATCCGAAGTTATCATGTAATCTAAACCCACCATCATTGGCCCGATTCCAATCGAATTAGACTAGTAATTCGCCAAAAAATGAACAAATTCGAAGTCATCATGATATCAAAAACCACTTTTCATTGGCTCGATTCCAATCAAATTAGACTAGCAATTCGCCAAAAACGAACAATCCCGAAGTTATCAGGAAATCAAAAATCACTTTTCGTTGGCTCGATCCCAGTCGAGTTAGGCTAGCAATTTGCCGAAAATGAAACAACCCGAAGTTATCATGAAATCGAAAACCAATTTCGTTGGCTCGATTCCAATCGAATCAGACTAGCAATTCGCCAAAAACGAACAAACCCGAAGTTATCATGAAATCAAATACCACTTTTCGTTGGGTCGATTACAATCGAATTAGACTCGCAATTCACCAAAAATGAACAAACCCGAAGTTATCATGAAATCAAAGTCACTTTTCATTGGCTAGATTCCCATCGAATTAGACTAGCATTCACAAAAAGCGAACAAAACCCGAATTTATCATGAAATCAAAAGTCCCTTTTCATTGGCTCGATTCCAATCGAATTGGACTAGCAATTCGCCAAAAACGAACGAACCCGAAGTTATAACGAAATCAAAAGCACCTTTTCATTGGCTCGATACCAATCGGATTAGACTAGGAAATCGTCAAAAATGAACAAATCCGATGTCATCATGAAATCAAAAACCACTTTTTGTTGGCTCTATTCCAATCAAATTAGACTAGCAATTCACCAAAAATGAACAAATCCGAAGTTCTCATGAAATCTAAACCCATCATCATTGGCCCGATTCCAATCGAATTAAACTAGCAATTCGCCAAAAAATGAACAAATTCGAAGTCATCATGAAATCAAAAACCACTTTTCGTTGGCTCGATTCCAATCAAATTAGACTGGCAATTCGCCAAAAATGAACAATCCCGAAGTTATCAGGAAATCAAAAATCACTTTTCGTTGGCTCGATTCCAGTCGAATTAGACTAGCAATTTGCCAAAAATGAAACAACCCGAAGTTATCATGAAATCGAAAACCAATTTCGTTGGCTCGATTCCAATCGGATCGGACTAGCAATTCGCCAAAAACGAACAAACCCGAAGTTATGAGATTACAATTGAATTAGACTCGCAATTCACCAAAAACGAACAAACCCGAAGTTATCATGAAGTCAAAGGCCACTTTTAATTGGCTAGATTCCAATCGAATTAGACTAGCAATTCGCAAAAAGCGAACAAAACCCGAAGTTATCATGAAATCAAAAGTCCCTTTTCATTGGCTAGATTCCAATCGAATTAGACTAGCAATTCGCCAAAAACGAACGAACCCGAAGTTATCACGAAATCAAAAGCTCCTTTTCATTGGCTCGATACCAATCGGATTAGACTAGGAAATCGTCAAAAATGAACAAATCCGAAGTCATCATGAAATCAAAAACCACTTTTCGTTGGCTCGATTCCAATCAAATTAGACTAGCAATTCACCAAAAACGAACAAATTCGAATTTATCATGAAATCTAAACCCATCATCATTGGCCCGATTCCAATCGAATTAGACTAGCAATTCGCCAAAAAATGAACAAATTCGAAGTCATCATGAAATCAAAAACCACTTTTCGTTGGCTCGATTCCAATCAAATTAGACTGGCAATTCCCCAAAAACGAACAGACCCGAAGTTATCATGAACTCAAAAGCCACTTTTCATTGGATGGAATCCAATGGAATTAGACTTGCAATTTGCCAAAAACGAACAATATCGAAGTTATCAAGAAATCTAAAACGACTTTTCATTGGGTCGATTCCAATCGAATTGGACTTGCAACTCGCCAAAAACGAACAAACTTGAAGTTGTCATGAAATCAAAAGCCACTTTTCTTTAGCTTGATTCCAATCTAATTAGACTAGCAATTCGCCAAAAATGAACAAACCCGAAGTTTTCATGAAATCAAAAACTATTATCATTGGCCCGATTCCAATTGAATTTGACTCGCAATTTGCAAAAAATGTACAAACTCGAAGTTATCATAAAATTAAAAACCAATTTTCATCGGCCCGATTCCAATTGAATTAGACTAGCAATTATCCAAAAAATGAACAATCCCGAAGTTATCGTGAAATCAAAAACCACCTTTCGTTGGCTCGATTCCAATCAAATTAGAATAGTAATTCGCCAAGAACGAACAAATCTGAAGTAATCATGAAATCAAATACCAATTTTCATTGGCTAGATTCCAATCGAATTAGACTAGCAATTCGCCAAAAATGAACAAACCCGAAGTTATCATGAAATCAAAAGCCCCTTTTCATTAGCTCGATTCCAATCGAAGTAAACTAGCAATTCGCCAGAAACGAACGAACCCGAAGTTATCAGGAAATCAAAAACCACTATTCGTTGGATCGAGTCCAATCGAGTTAGACAGCAATTTGCCAAAAACGAACAAATCGAAGTTATCATAAAATCAAAATCCACTTTTCGTTGGCTCGATTCCAATCGAATTAGACTAGTAATTCGCCAAAAGCGAACAAACCCGAAGTTGAAATCAAAAACCACTTTTCGTTGGCTCAATTCCAACCAAATTAGACTAGTAATTCGCCAAAATCGAACAAACCCGAAGTTTTCATAAAGTCGAAACCCACCATCGTTGGCCCGATTCCAATCGAATTTGATTGGCAATTCACCAAAAATGAACAAACCCAAACTCATCATGAAGTCAAAAACCACTTTTAATCGGCCAGATTCCAATCGAATTAGACTAGCAATTCGCCAAAAAACGAACAATCCCGAAGTTATCGTGAAATCAAATACCACCTTTCATTGGGTCGATTCCAATCGAATTTGACTAGCTATTTACCATAAACGAACAAACCCGATGTTATCATGAAAACAAAAGCCACTTTTCATTGGCTCGATTCCAAACGAATTTAACTTGCAAATCGCCTAAATCGAACAAGCCCGAAGTCATCATTAAATAAAAAACTAGTTTTCGCTGCTCGATTCCAATCGAATTAGACTAGCAATTCGCCAAAAACGAACAAACCCGAAGTTATCATCAAATCAAAAATCGCTATTCATTGGATCGAGTCCAATCGAACTAGACAGCAATTCTCCAAAAATGAACAAACCGAAGTTATAACGAAATCAAAATCCACTTTTTGTTGGCTCGATTCCAATCTAATTATACTAGCAATTCGCCAAAAATGAACAAACCCGAAATTATCATGAAATCAAATACCACTTTTCATTGGCTAGATTCCAATCGAATTAGACTAGCAATTCACCAAAAATGAACAAACCCGAAGTTTTCAGGAAATCAAAAACCACTTTTCGTTGGCTCGATTCCAATCAAATTAGATTAGTATTTCACCAAAAACAAACAAATCCGAAGTTATGATGAAATAAAAAACCACTATTCGTTGGATCAATTCCAATCGAATTAGACAGCAATTCGCCAAAAACGAACAAATCCAAAGTTATCATGAAATCAAAACCTACTATCATTGGCCCGATTCCAATCGCATTAGACTAGCAATTCACTAAAAACGAACAAACCCGAAGTCCTCATGAAACAAAAACCACTTGTCGTTGGCTCCATTCCAATCAAATTTGACTAGCAATTCACCAAAAACGATCAAACCCGAAGTTATCATGAAATCAAATACCCCTTTGTGCTTGGTCGATTCCAATCGAATTAGACTCGCAATTCGCTATAAACGAACAAACTCGAAATTATCATGAAATCAAAAGCCACTTTTCGTTGGCTCGATTCCAATCGAATTAGACTAGCAATTCGTCAAAAACGAACAAATCGAAGTTACCATGAAATCAAAAGCCACTTTTCATTGGCTAGATTCCAATCGAATTAGACTAGCAGTTCGCCAAAAATGAACAATCCCGAAGTTATTAAGAAATCTAAAACAACTTTTCATTGGGTCGATTCCAATCGAATTAGACTAGCAATTCGGCAAAAACCAACAAACAAGAAGTTATCATGAAATCAAAAGCCACTTTTCATTGGCTCCATTCCAATCGAATTAGACTAGCAATTCGTCAAGAAATGAACAAACCCAAAATTTTCATGAAATCAAAACCCATTATCATTGGCCCGATTCATTGGATCGATTCCAATCGAATTAGACAGCAATTCGCCAAAAACGAACAAACCCGAAGTTATCATGAAATGAAAAACCACTTTTCGTTGGCTCGATTCCAATCGAATTAGACTAGCAATTCGCTAAAAACGAACAAACTTGAAGTTATGATGAAATCAAATACCACTTTTCGTTGGATCGATTCCAATCGAATTAGACTAGCAATTCTCTAGAAATGAACAAACCCGAAGTTATCATGAAATAAAAAACCACTTTTCATTGGCTAGATTCCAATCGAATTAGACTAGCAATTCGCCAAAAACGAACGAACCCGAAGTTATCATGAAATCAAAAGCACCTTTACATTGGCTCAATTCCAATCGAATTAGACTAGGAAATCGTCAAAAATGAACAAATCCGATGTCATCATGAAATCAAAAACCACTTTTCGTTGGCTCGATTCCAATCAAATTAGACTAGCAATTCACCCAAGACGAACAAATCCGAAGTTATCATGTAATCTAAACCTACCATCATTGGCCCGATTCCAATCGAATTAGACTAGTAATTCACCAAAAAATGAACAAATTCGAAGTCATCATGATATCAAAAACCACTTTTCATTGGCTCGATTCCAATCAAATTAGACTAGCAATTCGCCAAAAACGAACAATCCCGAAGTTCTCAGGAAATCAAAAATCACTTTTCGTTGGCTCGATTCCAGTCGAGTTAGGCTAGCAATTTGCCAAAAATGAAACAACCCGAAGTTATCATGAAATCAAAAACCAATTTCGTTTGCTCGATTCCAATCGAATCAGACTAGCAATTCGCCAAAAACGAACAAACCCGAAGTTATCATGAAATCAAATACCACTTTTCGTTGGGTCGATTACAATCGAATTAGACTCGCAATTCACCAAAAATGAACAAACCCGAAGTTATCATGAAATCAAAGTCACTTTTCATTGGCTAGATTCCCATCGAATTAGACTAGCATTCACAAAAAGCGAACAAAACCCGAATTTATCATGAAATCAAAAGTCCCTTTTCATTGGCTCGATTCCAATCGAATTAGACTAGCAATTCGCCAAAAACGAACGAACCCGAAGTTATAACGAAATCAAAAGCACCTTTTGATTGGCTCGATACCAATCAGATTAGACTAGGAAATCGTCAAAAATGAACAAATCCGATGTCATCATGAAATCAAAAACCACTTTTTGTTGGCTCGATTCCAATCAAATTAGACTAGTAATTCACCAAAAATGAACAAATCCGAAGTTATCATGAAATCTAAACCCATCATCATTGGCCCGATTCCAATCAAATTAGACTGGCAATTCCCCAAAAACGAACAGACCCGAAGTTATCATGAACTCAAAAGCCACTTTTCATTGGCTGGAATCCAATCGAATTAGACTTGCAATTTGCCAAAAACGAACAATATCGAAGTTATCAAGAAATCTAAAACAACTTTTCATTGGGTCGATTCCAATCGAATTGGACTTGCAACTCGCCAAAAATGAACAAACTTGAAGTTATCATGAAATCAAAAGCCACTTTTCTTTGGCTTGATTCCAATCTAATTAGACTAGCAATTCGCCAAAAATGAACAAACCCGAAGTTTTCATGAAATCAAAAACTATTATCATTGGCCCGATTCCAATCGAATTTGACTCGCAATTTGCCAAAAATGTACAAACTCGAAGTTATCATAAAATTAAAAACCAATTTTCATCGGCCCGATTCCAATCGAATTAGACTAGCAATTATCCAAAAAATGAACAATCCCGAAGTTATCGTGAAATCAAAAACCACCTTTCGTTGGCTCGATTCCAATCAAATTAGAATAGTAATTCGCTAAAAATGAACAAATCTGAAGTAATCATGAAATCAAATACCAATTTTCATTGGCTAGATTCCAATCGAATTAGACTAGCAATTCGCCAAAAATGAACAAACCCGAAGTTATCATGAAATCAAAAGCCCCTTTTCATTATCTCGATTCCAATCGAAGTAGACTAGTAATTTGCCAAAAACGAACGAACCCGAAGTTATCAGGAAATCAAAAACCACTATTCGTTGGATCGAGTCCAATCGAGTTAGACAGCAATTTGCCAAAAACGAACAAATCGAAGTTATCATAAAATCAAAATCCACTTTTCGTTGGCTCGATTCCAATCGAATTAGACTAGTAATTCGCCAAAAGCGAACAAACCCGAAGTTGAAATCAAAAACCACTTTTCGTTGGCTCAATTCCAACCAAATTAGACTAGTAATTCGCCAAAACCGAACAAACCCGAAGTTTTCATAAAGTCGAAACCCACCATCTTTGGCCCGATTCCAATCGAATTAGACTGGCAATTCACCAAAAATGAACAAACCCAAACTCATCATGAAGTCAAAAACCACTTTTAATCGGCCAGATTCCAATCGAATTAGACTAGCAATTCGCCAAAAAATGAACAATCCCGAAGTTATCGTGAAATCAAATACCACCTTTCATTGGGTCGATTCCAATCGAATTTGACTAGCTATTTACCATAAACGAACAAACCCGATGTTATCATGAAAACAAAAGCCACTTTTCATTGGCTCGATTCCAAACGAATTTAACTAGCAAATCGCCTAAATCGAACAAGCCCGAAGTCATCATTAAATAAAAAACTAGTTTTCGCTGCTCGATTCCAATCGAATTAGGCTAGCAATTCGCCAAAAACGAACAAACCCGAAGTTATCATCAAATCAAAAATCGCTATTCATTGGATCGAGTCCAATCGAACTAGACAACAATTCTCCAAAAATGAACAAACCGAAGTTATAACGAAATCAAAATCCACTTTTTGTTGGCTCGATTCCAATCTAATTATACTAGCAATTCGCCAAAAAATGAACAAACCCGAAATTATCATGAAATCAAATACCACTTTTCATTGGCTAGATTCCAATCGAATTAGACTAGCAATTCACCAAAAATGAACAAACCCGAAGTTTTCAGGAAATCAAAAACCACTTTTCGTTGGCTCGATTCCAATCAAATTAGACTAGTATTTCACCAAAAACAAACAAATCCGAAGTTATGATGAAATAAAAAACCACTATTCGTTGGATCGATTCCAATCGAATTAGACAGCAATTCGCCAAAAACGAACAAATCCAAAGTTATCATGAAATCAAAACCTACTATCATTGGCCCGATTCCAATCGCATTAGACTAGCAACTCACTAAAAACGAACAAACCCGAAGTCGTCATGAAACAAAAATCACTTTTCGTTGGCTCCATTCCAAACAAATTTGACTAGCAATTCACCAAAAACGATCAAACTCGAAGTTATCATGAAATCAAATACCCCTTTGTGCTTGGTCGATTCCATTCGAATTAGACTCGCAATTCGCTATAAACGAACAAACTCGAAATTATCATGAAATCAAAAGTCACTTTTCGTTGGCTCGATTTCAATCGAATTAGACTAGCAATTCGTCAAAAGCGAACAAATCGAAGTTACCATGAAATCAAAAGCCACTTTTCATTGGCTAGATTCCAATCGAATTAGACTAGCAGTTCGCCAAAAATGAACAATCCCGAAGTTATTAAGAAATCTAAAACAACTTTTCATTGGGTCGATTCCAATCGAATTAGACTAGCAATTCGGCAAAAACCAACAAACAAGAAGTTATCATGAAATCAAAAGCCACTTTTCATTGGCTCCATTCCAATCGAATTAGACTAGCAATTCGTCAAGAAATGAACAAACCCAAAGTTTTCATGAAATCAAAACCCATTATCATTGGCCCGATTCGTTGGATCGATTCCAATCGAATTAGACAGCAATTCGCCAAAAACGAACAAACCCGAAGTTATCATGAAATGAAAAACCACTTTTCGTTGGCTCGATTCCAATCGAATTAGACTAGCAATTCGCTAAAAACGAACAAACTTGAAGTTATGATGAAATCAAATACCACTTTTCGTTGGATCGATTCCAATCGAATTAGACTAGCAATTCTCTAGAAATGAACAAACCCGAAGTTATCATGAAATAAAAAACCACTTTTCATTGGCTAGATTCCAATCGAATTAGACTAGCAATTCGCCAAAAACGAACGAACCCGAAGTTATCATGAAATCAAAAGAACCTTTACATTGGCTCAATTCCAATCGAATTAGACTAGGAATTCGTCAAAAACGAACAAATCCGAAGTCGTCATGAAATAAAAAACCACTTTTCGTAGGCTCAATTCCAATCAAATTTGACTAGCAATTCGCCAAAATTGAACAAACACGAAGTTATCATGAAGTCAAAAACCACTTTTTGTTGGCTCCATTCCAATCGAATCAGACTGGCAATTCGCCAAAAACGAACAAACCGGAAGTTATCGTGAAATCAACAGCAACTTTTCATTGTCTAGATTCCAATCGAATAGACTAGCAATTCGCCCAAAACGAACGAACTCGAAGTTATCATGAAATCAAAAGCACCTTCACATTGGCTCAATTCCAATCGAATTAGACTAGGAATTCATTAAAGACGAACAAATTCGAAGTCGTCATGAAATCAAAAATCACTTTTCGTTGGCTCGATTCCAATCAAATTGGACTAGCGATTCGCCAAAATTGAACAAACACGAAGTTATCGTGAAGTCAAAAACCACTTTTCATTGGCTCCATTCCAATCGAATTAGACTAGCAATTCGCCAAAAATGAACAAACCTGAAGTTATCATGAAATCTAAAACCACTTTTCGTTGGCTCGATTCCAATCGAATTAGACTAGCAATTCACCAAAATCGAACAAATTGAAGTTATCATGAAATCAAAAGCCACTTTTCATTGGGTCCATTCCAATCGAATTAGACTAGCAATTCGGCAAAAAGAACAAACAAGAAGTTATTATGAAATCAAAAGCCACTTTTCATTGGTTCCATTCCAATCGAATTAGACTAGCAACTCGCCGAAAAATGATAAAATCCGAAGTTTTCATGAAATCAAAACACATTATCATTGGCCCAATTCCAATCGAATTTGACTAGCAATTCGTCAAAAACGAACAAACCCGAAATTATCATGAAATTAAAAACCACTTTTCATCGGCCCAATTCCAATTGAATTAGACTAGCAATTCGCCAAAAGATGAACAATCCCGAAGTTATCCTGAAATCAAAAACCACTTTTCGTTGGCTCGATTCCAATCAAATTAGACTAGCAATTCGCCAAAAACGAACAAATCCAAAGTTATCATGAAATCAAATACAACTTTTCGTTGGCTAGATTTCAATCGAAATAGACTAGCAATTCGCGAAAAATGAAGAAACTCGAAGTTACCATGAAATCAAAAACCAATATTCGTTGGATCGAGTCCAACCGAGTTAGACGGCAATTTGTCAAAAATGAAGAAACCGAAGTTATCATGAAATCAAAATCTACTTTTGGTTGGCTTGATTCCAATCGAATTAGACAAGTAATTCGCCAAAAATGAATGAACCCGAAGTTATCATGAAATCAAAATCCACTTTTCGTTGGCTCGATTCCAATCTAATTATATTAGCAATTCACCAAAAATGAACAAACCCAAAATTATCATGAAATCAAATACCACTTTTCATTGGCTAGATTCCAATCGAATTAGACTAGCAATTCACCAAAAACAAACAAACCCAAAGTTTTCATGAAATGAAAACCCAACATCATTGGCCAGATTCCAATCGAATTCGACTAGCAATTCGCCAAAAATGGACAAACACGAAGTTATCATAAAATCAAATGCCACTTTTCATTGGCTCGATTCCAATCAAATTAGACTAACAATTCGCCGAAAATGAACAAACCCGAAGTTATCATTAAATCAAAAATCACTACTCGTTGGATCGAGTCCAATTCAATTAGATAGCAATTCGCCAAAAATGAACAAATCGAAGTTATCCTGAAATCAAAATCCACTTTTCGTTGGCTCGAATCCAATCATATTAGACTAGCAATTCACCAAAAACGAACAAATTCGAAGTTGTCATGAAATCAAAACCCACCATCATTGGCCCGATCCCAATCGAATTAGACTAGCAATTCGCCAGAAACGAACAAACCCATAGTCATTATGAAATCAAAAACCACTTTTTGTTGGCTCGATTCCAATCGAATTAGACTAGCAATTCACCAAAAATGAACAAACCCGAAGTTATCATGAAATCAAATACCAATTTTAGCTGGGTCGATTCCAATCGAATTAGACTCACAATTCTCTAAAAACGAACGAACCCGAAGTTATAATGAAATCAAAAGCCACTTTTCGTTGGCTCAATTCCAATCGAATTAGACTAGCGATTCGCCAATAACGAACAAATCAATTTTACCATGAAATCAAAAGCCACTTTTCATTGGCTAGATTCCAATTGAATTAGTCTAGCAATTCGCCAAAAATGAACAATCCTGAAGTTATTAGGAAATCTAAAACAACTTTTCATTGGGTCGATTCCAATCAAATTAGACTAGCAATTCGGTAAAAACGAATAAACAAGAAGTTATCATGAAATCAAAAGCCACTTTTCATTGGCTCCATTCCAATCGAATTAGCCTAGCAAGTCGCCAAAAAATGAACAAACCCGAAGCTTTCATGAAATCAGAACCCATTATCATTGGTCCGATTCGAATCGAATTTAACTAGCAATTCGTCAAAAACGAACAAACCCGAAGTCATCATGAAATTAAAAACCACTTTTCATTAGCCCGATTCCAATTGAATTAGACTAGCAATTCGCCAGAAAATGAACAATCCCGAAGTTATCGTGAAATCAAAAATCACCTTTCGTTAGCTCGATTCCAATCAAATTAGACCAGCAATAAGCCAAAAACGAACAAATCCAATCGAATTAGACTAGCAATTCGCCAAAAATGAAAAAACCAGAAGTTATCATGAAATCAAATTCCCCTTTTCATTAGCTCGATTCCAATCCAATTAGACTATCAATTCGCTAAAAACGAACGAACCCAAAGTTATCATGAAATCAAAAGCACCTTTACTTTGGATCAATTCCAATCGAATTAGACTAGGAATTCGTCAAAAACGAACAAATCGGAAGTCGTCATGAAATCAAAAATCACTTTTCGTTCGCTCGATTCCAATCAATTTGGATTAGCAATTCGCCAAAGATGAACTAATCCGAAGTTATCATGAAATCAAAACCCACCATCATTGGCCCGATTCCAATCGAACTAGACTAGCAATTCGCCAAAAATGAAAAAACTCGAAGTCCTCATGAAATCAAAGACCACTTTTCGTTAGCTGGATTCCAATCAAATTAGACCATCGATTCGCCAAAATTGAACAAACACAAAGTTCACATGAAGTCCAAAACCACTTTTCGTTGGCTCGATTCCAATCGAATTAGACTAGTAATACGCTAAAAACCAACAAACCCGAAGTTATCATGAAATCAAAAACCACTTTTCGTTGGCTCGATTCCAATTGAATTAGACTAGCAATTTGTCGAAAACGAACAAACACGAAGTTATCATGAAATCAAATACCACTTTTCGTTGGGTCGATTCCAATCGAATTAGACTAGCAATTCGCCAGAAACAAACAAACCCGAAGTTATCATGAAATCAAAAGCCACTTTTCATTGGCTAGATTCCAATCGAATTAGACTAGCAATTCGCCAAAAACAAACAAGCCCGAAGTTATCATGAAATCTAAAACCACTTTTTGTTGGCTCAATTCCAACCAAATTAGACTAGTAATTCGTCAAAACCGAACAAACCCGAAATTTTCATGAAATCGAAACCTACCATCCTTGGCCCGATTCCAATCGAATTAGACTAGTAATTCGCTAAAAACGAAAAAATCCAAAGTCATCGTGAAATCAAAAACCACTTTTCGTTGGCTCGATTCCAATCAAATTAGACTAGCGATTCGCCAAAATTGAACGAACACGAAGTTATCATGAAGTCAAAAACAACTTTTCGTTGTCTCCATTCCAACCAAATTAGACTCGCAATTCGCGAAAAAGAACAAACCCGAAGTTATCATGAAATCAAAAACCACTTTTCGTTGGCTCGATTCCAATCGAATTAGACTAGCAATTCGCCAAAAATGAACATACCCGAAGTTATCATGAAATCAAAAACCACTTTTCGTTGGCTCGATTCCAATCGAATTAGACTAGCAATTCGCCAAAAACGAACAAATTGAAGTTACCATGAAATCAAAAGCCACTTTTCTTTGGCTAGATTCCAATCGAATTAGACTAGCAATTCGCCAAAAAATGAACAATCCCGAAGTTATTAAGAAATCTAAAACAACTTTTCATTGGGTCGATTCCAATCGAAATAGACTAGCAATTCGGCAAAAACGAACAAACAAGAAGTTATTATGAAATCAAAAGCCACTTTTCATTTGCTCCATTCCAGTCAAATTAGACTAGCAATTTGCTAAAAAATGAACAAATTCGAAGTTTTCATGAAATCAAAACCCATTATCATTGGCCAGATTCCAATCGAATTTGACTACCAATTCGTCAAAAACAAACAAACCCGAAGTCATCATGAAATTAAAAACCACTTTTCATCGGCCCGATTCCAATTGAATTAGACTAGCAATTCGCCAAAAATGAACAATCCCGAAGTTATCCTGAAATCGAAAACCACCTTTCCTTGGCTCGATTCGTTTCAAATTTGACTAGCAATTCGCCAAAAACGAACAAATCCAAGTTATCATGAAATCAAGTACAACTTTTCATTGGCTAGATTCCAATCGAATTAGACTAGCAATTCGCCAAAAATGAAGAAACCCGAAGTTATCGTGAAATCAAAAACCACTATTCGTTGGATCGAGTCCAACCGAGTTAGACAGCAATTTGTCAAAAATGAACAGACCGAAGTTATCGTGAAATGAAAATCCACTTTTGGTTGGCTTGATTCCAATCGAATTAGACTAGTAATTCACCAAAAATGAACGAACCCGAAGTTACCATGAAATCAAAATCCACTTTTCGTTGGCTCGATTCCAATCTAATTATACTAGCAATTCACCAAAAATGAACAATCCCAAAATTATCATGAAATCAAATACCACTTTTCATTGGCTAGATTCCAATTGAATTAGACTAGCAATTCACCAAAAACAAACAAACCCAAAGTTTTCATGAAATCAAAACTCAACATCATTGGCCAGATTCCAATCGAATTAGACTAGCAATTCGCCAAAAATGGACAAACACGAAGTTATCATGAAATCAAATGCCACTTTTCGTTGGCTCGATTCCAATCAAATTAGAGTAGCAATTCGCCGAAAATGAACAAACCTGAAGTTATCATGAAATCAAAGACCACTATTCGTTGGATCGAGTCCAATTGAATTAGACAGCAATTCGCCAAAAACGAACAAATCGAAGTTATCTTGAAATCAAAATCCACTTTTTGTTGGCTCGATTCCAATCATATTAGACTAGCAATTCGCCAAAAACGAACAAACCCAAAGTTATCATGAAATCAAAAACCACTACTCGTTGGATCGAGTCCAATCGAGTTAGACTAGCAATTCGCCAAAAACGAACAAACTTGTAGTCATCATGAAATAAAAAAATCACTTTTCTTTGGCTCAATTCCAATCGAATTAGACTAGCAATTCACCAAAAATGAACAAACCCGAAGTTATCATGAAATCAAATACCAATTTTCGCTGGGTCGATTCCAATCGAATTAGACTCACAATTCGCTAAAAACGAACAAACCTGAAGTTATCATGAAATCAAAAGCCACTTTTCGTTGGCTCGATTCCAATCGAATTAGACTAGCAATTCGCCAAAAATGAACAAATCGAAGTTACCATGAAATCAAAAGTAACTTTTCATTGGCTAGATTCCAATCGAATTAGACTAGCAATTCGCCAAAAATGAACAATCCCGAAGTTATCAGGAAATCCAAAACAACTTTTCATTGGGTCAATTCCTATCGAATTAGACTAGGAATTCGGCAAAAATGAATAAACAAGAAATTAACATGAAATCAAAAGCCACTTTTCATTGGCACCATTCCAATCGAAATAGACTAGCAATTCGCCAAAAAATGAACCCGAAGTTTTCATGAAATCAAAACCCATTATCATTGGCCCGATTCCAATTGAATTAGACTAGCAATTAGCCAAAAAATGAACAATCCCGAAGTTATCGTGAAATCAAAAACCACCTTTCGTTGGCTCGATTCCAATCAAATTAGACTAGCAATACGCCAAAAATGAACAAATCCAATCGAATTAGACTAGCAATTCGCCAAAAATGAAAAAACCAGAAGTTATCATGAAATCAAAATCTCCTTTTCATTAGCTCGATTCCAATCGAATTAGACAAGCAATTCGCCAAAAACGAATGAACCCAAAGTTATCATGAAATCAAAAGCATCTTTACATTGGCTTAATTCCAATTGAATTAGACTAGGAATTCGTCAAAAACAAACAAGTCCGAAGTCGTCATGAAATCAAAAACCACTTTTCCTTGGCTCGATTCCAATCAAATTGGATTAGCAATTCGCTAAAGACGAACAAATCTGAAGTTATCATGAAATCAAAACCCACCATCATTGGCCCGATTCCAATCGAATTAGACTAGCAATTCGCCAAAAGTGAAAAAACCCGAAGTCATCATGAAATCAAAAACCACTTTTCGTTGGCTCGATTCCAATCAAATTAAACTAGCGATTCGCCAAAATTGAACAAACACGAAGTTATCATGAAGTCCAAAACCACTTTTCGTTGGCTCTATTCCAATCGAATTAGACTAGCAATTCGCCAAAAATGAACAAACCCGAAGTTATCATGAAATCAAAAACCACTTTTCGTTGGCTCGATTCCAATCGAATTAGACTAGCAATTCGTCAAAAACGAACAAACCCGAAGTTATCATGAAATCAAAAACCACTTTTCGTTGGCTCGATTCCAATCAAATTAAACTAGCGATTCGCCAAAATTGAACAAACACGAAGTTATCATGAAGTCCAAAACCACTTTTCGTTGGCTCTATTCCAATCGAATTAGACTACCAATTCGTCAAAAACGAACAAACTCGAAGTTATCATGAAATCAAAAACCACTTTTCATTGGCTAGATTCCAATCGAATTAGACTAGCAATTCGTCAAAAATTGAACAAACCCGAAGTTATCATGAAATCAAAAACCACTATTCGTTGGATCGAGTCCAATCGACTTAGACTAGCAATTCGCCAAAAATGAACAAACCCGTAGTCATCATGAAATAAAAAATCACTTTTTGTTGGCTCGATTCGAATCGAATTAGACTAGCAATTCACCAAAAATGAACAAACCCGAAGTTATCATGAAATCAAATACCAATTTTCGCTGGGTCGATTCCATTCGAATTAGACTCACAATTCGCTAAAAACGAACAAACCTGAAGTTATCATGAAATCAAAAGCCACTTTTCGTTGGCTCGATTCCAATCGAATTAGACTAGCAATTCGCCAAAAATGAACAAATCGAAGTTACCATGAAATCAAAAGTAAGTTTTCATTGGCTAGATTCCAATCGAATTAGACTAGCAATTCGCCAAAAACGAACAAACTCGAAGTTATCATGAAATCAAAAACCACTTTTCGTTGGCTCGATTCCAATCGAATTAGACTAGCAATTCGTCAAAAACGACCAAACCCGAAGTTATCATGAAATCAAATACCACTTTTCGTTGGGTCGATTCCATTCGAATTAGACTAGCAATTCGCCAGAAACAAACAAACCCGAAGGTATCATGAAATCAAAAGCCACTTTTTATTGGCTAGATTCCAATCGAATTAGACTAGCAATTCGCCAAAAACGAACAAACTCGAAGTTATCATGAAATCAAAAACCACTTTTCGTTGGCTCGATTCCAATCGAATTAGACTAGCAATTCGTCAAAAACGACCAAACCCAAAGTTATCATGAAATCAAATACCACTTTTCGTTGGGTCGATTCCATTCGAATTAGACTAGCAATTCGCCAGAAACAAACAAACCCGAAGGTATCATGAAATCAAAAGCCACTTTTCATTGGCTAGATTCCAATCGAATTAGACTAGCAATTCGCCAAAAATCGAACAAACCCGAAGTTATCATGAAATCAAAAACCACTATTCATTGGATCGAGTCCAATCGAGTTAGACTAGCAATTCGCCAAAAACGAACAAACCCGTAGTCATCATGAAATAAAAAATCACTTTTCATTTGCTCGATTCCAATCGAATTAGACTAGCAATTCACCAAAAATGAACAAACCCGAAGTTATCATGAAATCAAATACCAATTTTCGCTGGGTCGATTCCAATCGAATTAGACTCACAATTCGCTAAAAACGAACAAACCTGAAGTTATCATGAAATCAAAAGCCACTTTTCGTTGGCTCGATTCCAATCGAATTAGACTAGCAATTCGCCAAAAATGAACAAATCGAAGTTACCATGAAATCAAAAGTAACTTTTCATTGGCTAGATTCCAATCGAATTAGACTAGCAATTCGCCAAAAATGAACAATCCCGAAGTTATCAGGAAATCCAAAACAACTTTTCTTGGGTCAATTCCAATCGAATTAGACTAGGAATTCGGCAAAAACGAATAAACAAGAAGTTAACATGAAATCAAAAGCCACTTTTCATTGGCGCCATTCCAATCGAAATAGACTAGCAATTCGCCAAAAAATGAACAAACCCGAAGTTTTCATGAAATCAAAACCCATTATCATTGGCCCGATTCCAATTGAATTAGACTAGCAATTCGCCAAAAAATGAACAATCCCGAAGTTATCGTGAAATCAAAAACCACCTTTCGTTGGCTCGATTCCAATCAAATTAGACTAGCAATACGCCAAAAATGAACAAATCCAATCGAATTAGACTAGCAATTCGCCAAAAATGAAAAAACCAGAAGTTATCATGAAATCAAAATCTCCTTTTCATTAGCTCGATTCCAATCGAATTAGACAAGCAATTCGCCAAAAACGAACGAACCCGAAGTTATCATGAAATCAAAAGCATCTTTACATTGGCTTAATTCCAATCGAATTAGACTAGGAATTCGTCAAAAACGAACAAATCCGAAGTCGTCATGAAATCAAAAACCACTTTTCCTTGGCTCGATTCCAATCAAATTGGACTAGCAATTCGCTAAAGACGAACTAATTCGAAGTTGTCATGAAATCAAAACCCACCATCATTGGCCCGATTCCAATCGAATTAGACTAGCAATTCGCCAAAAATGAACAAATCGAAGTTACCATGAAATCAAAAGTAACTTTTCATTGGCTAGATTCCAATCAAATTAAACTAGCGATTCGCCAAAATTGAACAAACACGAAGTTATCATGAAGTCCAAAACCACTTTTCGTTGGCTCTATTCCAATCGAATTAGACTACCAATTCGCCAAAAACGAACAAACTCGAAGTTATCATGAAATCAAAAACCACTTTTCGTTGGCTCGATTCCAATCGAATTAGACTACCAATTCGTCAAAAACGAACAAACCCAAAGTTATCATGAAATCAAATACCACTTTTCGTTGGGTCGATTCCATTCGAATTAGATTAGCAATTCGCCAGAAACAAACAAACCCGAAGTTATCATGAAATCAAAAGCCACTTTTCATTGGCTAGATTCCAATCGAATTANACAAACCCGAAGTTATCATGAAATCAAAAGCCACTTTTCATTGGCTAGATTCCAATCGAATTAGACTAGCAATTCGCCAAAAATTGAACAAACCCGAAGTTATCATGAAATCAAAAACCACTATTCGTTGGATCGAGTCCAATCGACTTAGACTAGCAATTCGCCAAAAACGAACAAACCCGTAGTCATCATGAAATAAAAAATCACTTTTCGTTGTCTCGATTCCAATCGAATTAGACTAGCAATTCACCAAAAATGAACAAACCCGAAGTTATCATGAAATCAAATACCAATTTTCGCTGGGTCGATTCCAATCGAATTAGACTCACAATTCGCTAAAAACGAACAAACCTGAAGTTATCATGAAATCAAAAGCCACTTTTCGTTGGCTCGATTCCAATCGAATTAGACTAGCAATTCGCCAAAAATGAACAAATCGAAGTTACCATGAAATCAAAAGTAACTTTTCATTGGCTAGATTCCAATCGAATTAGACTAGCAATTCGCCAAAAATGAACAATCCCGAAGTTATCAGGAAATCTAAAACAACTTTTCATTGGGTCAATTCCAATCGAATTAGACTAGGAATTCGCAAAAACGAATAAACAAGAAGTTAACATGAAATCAACAGCTACTTTTCATTGGCGCTATTCCAATCGAATTAGACTAGCAATTCGCCAAAAAATGAACAAACCCGAAGTTTTCATGAAATCAAAACCCATTATCATTGGCCCGATTCCAATTGAATTAGACTAGCAATTCGCCAAAAACTGAACAATCCCGAAGTTATCGTGAAATCAAAAACCACCTTTCGTTGGCTCGGTTCCAATCAAATTAGACTAGCAATACGCCAAAAATGAACAAATCCAATCGAATTAGACTAGCAATTCGCCAAAAATGAAAAAACCAGAAGTTATCATGAAATCAAAATCTCCTTTTCATTAGCTCGATTCCAATCGAATAGACTAGCAATTAGCCAAAAACGAACGAACCCGAAGTTATCATGAAATCAAAAGCATCTTTACATTAGCTTAATTCCAATCGAATTAGACTAGGAATTCGTAAAAAACGAACAAATCCGAAGTCGTCATGAAATCAAAAACCACTTTTCGTTGGCTCGATTCCAATCAAATTGGATTAACAATTCGCTAAAGACGAACTAATCCGAAGTTATCATGAAATCAAAACCCACCATCATTGGCCCGATTTCAATCGAACTAGACTAGCAATTCGCCAAAAATGAAAAAACCCGAAGTCATCATGAAATCAAAAACCACTTTTCGTTGGCTCGATTCCAATGCAAATAAACTAGCGATTCGCCAAAATTGAAAAAACACGAAGTTATCATGAAGTCCAAAACCACTTTTCGTTGGCTCTATTCCAATCGAATTAGACTGGTAATTAGCCAAAAAGAACAAACCCGAAGTTATCATGAAATCAAAAACCACTTTTCGTTGGCTCGATTCCAATGTCGTCATGAAATCAAAAACCACTTTTCGTTGGCTCGATTCCAATCGAATTAGACTAGCAATTCGTCAAAAACGAACAAACCCGAAATTATCATGAAATCAAATACCACTTTTCGTTGGGTCGATTCCAATCGAATTAGACTAGGAATTCGCCAGAAACAAACAAACCCGAAGTTATCATGAAATCAAAAGACACTTTTCATTGGCTAGATTCCAATCGAATTAGACTAGCAATTCGCCAAAAATGAACAAACCCGAAGTTATCATGAAATCAAAAGACACTTTTCATTGGCTAGATTCCAATCGAATTAGACTAGCAATTCGCCAAAAATGAACAAACCCGAAGTTATCATGAAATCAAAAACCACTATTCGTTGGATCGAGTCCAATCGAGTTAGACAGCAATTTGCCAAAAACGAACAAACCGAAGTTATCATGAAATCAAAATCCACTTTTCGTTGGCTCAAATCCAATCGAATTAGACTAGTAATTCGCCTGAAATGAACAAACCCGAAGTTATCATGAAATTAAAAACAACTTTTCGTTGGCTCAATTCTAACCAAATTAGACTAGTAATTCGCCAAAATCGAATAAACCCGAAGTTTTCATGAAATCGAAACCTACCATCGTTGGCCCGATTCCAATCAAGTTAGACTAACAATTCACCAAAAATGAACAAACTCAAACTCATCATGAAATCAAAAACCACTTTTAATCGGCAGATTCCAATCGAATTAGACTAGCAATTCGCCAAAAAATGAACAATCACGAAGTTATCGTGAAATCAAATACCACCTTTCATTGGGTCGATTCCAATCGAATTTGACTAGCTATTTACCATAAACGAACAAACCCGATGTTATCATGAAATCAAAAGCCACTTTTCACTGGCTCGACTCCAAACGAATTAAGCTAGCAAATCGGCAAAATCGAGCAAACCCGAAGTCATCATTAAATCAAAAACTAGTTTTCGTTGCTCGATTCCAATCGAATTAGACTAGCAATTCGCCAAAAATGAACAAACCCGAAGTTATCATCAAATCAAAAACCGCTATTCATTGGATCGAGTCCAATCGAATTAGACAGCAATTCTCCAAAAATGAAAAAATCGAAGTTACCACGAAATCAAAATTCACTTTTCGTTGGCTCGACTCCAATCTAATTATACTAGCAATTCGCCAAAAATGAACAAACCCGAAATTATCATGAAATCAAATATCACTTTTCATTGGCTAGATTCCAATCGAATTAGACTAGCAATTCACCAAAAATGAACAAAACCCGAAGTTATCAGGAAATCAAAAACCACTTTTCGTTGGCTCGATTCCAATCAAATTAGACAAGCATTTCGCCAAAAATGAACAAACCCGAAGTTATCATGAAATTAAAACCAACCATCATTGGCCCTATTCCAATCGCATTAGACTAGCAATTCGCTAAAAACGAACAAGCCCGAAGTCATCATGAAATCAAAAACCAATTTTCATTGGCTCAATTCCATTCAAATAAGACAAGCAATTCGCCAAAAACGATCAAACCCGAAGTTATCATGTAATCAAATACCACTTTTCGCTGGGCCGATTCCAATCGAATTAGACTCGCAATTCGCTAAAAATGAACAAACCCGAAGTTATCATGAAATCAAAAGCCACTTTTCGTTGGCTCCATTCCAATCGAATTAGACTAGCAATTCACCAAAAATGAACAAATCGAAGTTACCATGAAATCAAAAGCCACTTTTCATTGGCTAGATTCCAATCGAATTAGACTAGCAATTCGCCAAAAATGAACAATCCCGAAGTTATTAAGAAATCTAAAACAACTTTTGATTGGGTCGATTCCAATCGAATTAGACTAGCAATTCGGCAAAAACGAACAAACAAGAAGTTATCATGAAATCAAAAGCCACTTTTCATTGGCTCCATTCCAATCGAATTAGACTAGCAATTCACCAAAAAATGAACAAACAAGAAGTTATCATGAAATCAACACCCATTATCATTGGCTCGATTCCAATCGAATTTGACTAGCAATTCGTCAAAAACTAACAAACCCGAAGTCATCATGAAATTAAAAACCACTTTTCATAGGCCCGATTCCAAATGAATTAGACTAACAATTCGCCAAAAAATGAACAATCCCGAAGTTATCGTGAAATCAAAAACCACCTTTCGTTGGCTCGATTCCAATCAAATTAGACTAGCAATTCGCCAAAAACGGACAAATCCAAAGTTATCATGAAATCAAATACCACTTCTCATTGGCTAGATTCCAATCGAATTAGACTAGCAATTCGCCAAAAACGAGAAAACCCGAAGTTATCATGAAATCAAAATCTCCTTTTCATTAGCTCGATTCCAATTGAATTAGACTAGAAATTCGCCAAAAGCGAACGAACCCGAAGTTATCACGAAATCAAAAGCACCTTTACGAATTCTTCAAAAATGAACAAATTCGAAGTCATCATGAAATCAAAAACCACTTTTCGTTGGCTCGATTCCAATCAAATTGGATTAGCAATTCGCCAAAGACGAACAAATCCGAAGTTATCATGAAATCAAAACCCAACATCATTGGCCCGATTCCAATCGAATTAGACTAGCAATTCGCCAAAATTGAACAAACACGAAGTTATCATGAAGTCAAAAATCACTTTTCGTCGGCTCCATTCCAATCGAATTAGACTAGCAATTCGCCAAAAATGAACAAACCCGAAGTTATCGTGAAATCAAAAACCACATTCGTTGGCTCGATTCCAATCAAATTAGACTAGCAATACGCCAAAAACGAACAAACTCGAAGTTATCATGAAATCAAATACCACTTTTCGTTGGATCGATTCCAATCGAATTAGACTAGCAATTCGCCAGAAATGAACAAACCCGAAGTTATCATGAAATCAAAAGTCACTTTTCATTGGCTAGATTCCAATTGAATTAGACTAGCAATTTGCCAAAAACGAAGGAACCCGAAGTTATCATGAAATCAAAAGCACCTTTACATTAGCTCAATTCCAATCGAATTAGACTAGGAATTCGTCAAAAACGAACAAATCCTAAGTCGTCATGAAATCAAAAACTACTTTTCGTTGGCTCGATTCCAATCAAATTGGATTAGCAATTCGTCGAAGACGAACAAATCCGAAGTTATCGTGAAATCAAAACCCACCATCATTGGCCCGATTCCAATTGAATTAGCCTAGCAATTCGCCAAAAACGAAAAAACTCGAAGTCATCATGAAATCAAAAACCACTTTTCGTTGGCTCGATTCCAATCAAATTAGACTAGCGATTCGCCAAAATTGAACAAACACGAAGTTATCATAAATTCAAAAACCACTTTTCGTTGGCTCCATTCCAATCGAATTAGACTGGCAATTCGTCAAAAACGAACAAACCCGAAGTTATTGTCAAATCAAAAGCAACTTTTCATTGGCTAGATTCCAATCGAATTAGACTAGAAATTTGCCCAAAACGAACGAACCCGAAGTTTTCATGAAATCAAAAGCACCTTTACATTGGCTCAATTCCAATCGAATAAGACTGGGAATTCGTTAAAAACGAACAAATTAGAAGTCGTCATGAAATCAAAAATCACTTTTCGTTGGCTCGATTCCAATCAGATTGGATTAGCAAATTCGCGAAAGATGAACAAATTCGAAGTTATCATGAAATCAAAACCCACCATCATTGGCCCGATTCCAATCGAATTAGACTAGCAATTCGCCAAAAATGAAAATAACCCGAAGTCATCATGAAATCAAAAAGCACTTTTTGTTGGCTCGATTCCAATCAAATTAGACTAGCGATTCGCCAAAATTGAACAAACAAGAAATTATCATGAAGTCAAAAACCACTTTTCGTTGGCTCCATTCCAATCGAATTAGAATAGCAATTCTCCAAAAACGAACAAACCCGAAGTTATCATGAAATCAAAAGCCACTTTTCGTTGGCTCGATTCCAATCGAATTAGACAAGCAATTCGCTAAAAACGAACAAATTCGAAGTTATCAAGAAATCAAATACCACTTTTCGTTGGGTCGATTCCAATCGAATTAGAATAGCAATTCGCCAGAAACGAACAAACCCGAAGTTATCATGAAATCAAAAGCCACTTTTCATTGGCTAGATTCAAATCGAATTAGACTAGCAATTCGCCAAAAATGTACGAACTTGAAGTTATCATGAAATCAAAAGCACCTTTACATTAGCTCAATTCCAATCGAATTAGACTAGGAATTCGTCAAAAACGAACAAATCCGAAGTCGTCATGAAATCAAAAACCACTTTTCGTTGGCTCGATTCCAATCAAATTGGATTAGCAATTCGCCAAAGACGAACAAATCCGAAGTTATCGTGAAATCAAAACCCAACATCATTAGCCTGATTCTGATCGAATTAGACTAGCAATTCGCCAAAAATGAAAAAACCCGAAGTCATCATGAAATCAAAAACCACTTTTCGTTGGCTCGATTCCAATCAAATTAGACTAGTGATTCGCCAAAATTGAACAAACACGAAGTTATCATGAAGTCAAAAACCACTTTTCGTTGGCTCCATTCCAATCGAATTAGACTGGCGATTTGCCAAAAATAAACAAACCCAAAGTTATCATGAAATCAAAAACCACTTTTCGTTGGCTCGATTCCAATCGAATTAGACTAGCAATTCACCGAAACCAAACAAACCCAAAGTTATCATGAAATCAAATACCACTTTTTGTTTGGTCGATTCCAATCGAATTAGACTAGTAATTCATCGAAAACGAACAAACCCAAAGTTATCATGAAATCAAATACCACTTTTCGTTAGCTCGATTCTAGTCAAACAAGACTAGCATTTCGCTAAAAACGAACAAACCCGAAGTTATGTTGAAATGAAAAACCACTATTCGTTGGATCGATTCCAATCGAATTAGACAGTAATTCGCCAAAAACGAACAAATCCAAAGTTATCATGAAATCAATACCAACCATCATTGGCCCGATTCCAATCGCATTAGACTAGTAATTCGCTAAAAACGAACAAACCCGAAGTCATCATGAAATCAAAAACCACTTTTCGTTGGATCGATTCCAATCAAATTAGACTAGCAATTCGGTAAAAATGATCAAACCCGAAGTTATCGTATAAACAAATACCACTTTTCGCTGGGTCGATTCCAATAGAATTAGACTCGCAATTCGCTAAAATTGAACAAACTCGAAGTTATCATGAAATCAAAAAGCCACTTTTCGTTGGCTCGATTCCAATCGAATTAGGCTAGCAATTCGCCAAAAAGGAACAAATCGAAGTTACCATGAAATCAAAAGCCACTTTTCATTGGCTAGATTCCAATCGAATTCGACCAGCAATTTGCCAAAAATGAACAAACCCGAAGTTATCATGAAATCAAAACCAACCATCATTGGCCCTATTCCAATCGCATTAGACTAGCAATTCGCTAAAAACGAACAAGCTCGAAGTCATCATGAAATCAAAAACCAATTTTCATTGGCTCAATTCCATTCAAATAAGACAAGCAATTCGCCAAAAACGATCAAACCCGAAGTTATCATGTAATCAAATACCACTTTTCGCTGGGTCGATTCCAATCGAATTAGACTCGCAATTTGCTAAAAATGAACAAACCCGAAGTTATCAAGAAATCAAAAGCAACTTTTCGTTGGCTCGATTCCAATCGAATTAGACTAGCAATTCGCCAAAAATGAACAAATCGAAGTTACCATGAAATCAAAAGCCACTTTTCATTGGCTAGATTCCAATGGAATTAGACTAGCAATTCACCAAAAATGAACAATCCCGAAGTTATCATGAAATCAAAAGCCACTTTTCATTGGCTCCATTCCAATCGAATTAGACTAGCAATTCGCCAAAAAATGAACAAACAAGAAGTTATCATGAAATCAACACCCATTATCATTGGCTCAATTCCAATCGAATTGACTAGCAATTCGTCAAAAACTAACAAACCCGAAGTCATCATGAAATTAAAAACCACTTTTCATCGGCCCGATTCCAAATGAATTAGACTAGCAATTCGCCAAAAAATGAACAATCCCGAAGTTATCGTGAAATCTAAAACCACCTTTCGATGGCTCTATTCCAATCAAATTAGACTAGCAATTCGCCAAAAACGAACAAATCCAAAGTTATCATGAAATCAAATACAACTTCTCATTGGCTAGATTCCAATCGAATTAGACTAGCAATTCGCCAAAAATGAAAAAACCCGAAGTTATCATGAAATCAAAATCTCCTTTTCATTAGCTCGATTCCAATCGAATTAGACTAGAAATTCACCAAAAGCGAACGAACCCGAAGTTATCATGAAATCAAAAGCACCTTTACGAATTCGTCAAAAACGAACAAATTCGAAGTCATCATGAAATCAAAAACCACTTTTCGTTGGCTCGATTCCAATCAAATTGGATTAGCAATTCGCCAAAGACGAACAAATCCGAAGTTATCATGAAATCAAAACCCAACATCATTGGCCCGATTCCAATCAAATTAGACTAGCAATTCGCCAAAATTGAACAAACACGAAGTTATCATGAAGTCAAAAATCACTTTTCGTCGGCTCCATTCCAATCGAATTAGACTAGCAATTCGCCAAAAATAAACGAACCCGAAGTTATAAGGAAATCAAAAACCACTTTTCGTTAGCTCGATTCCAGTCAAACTAGACTAGCATTTCGCTAAAAATGAACAAACCCGAAGTTATGATGAAATGAAAAACCACTATTCGTTGGATCGATTCCAATCGAATTAGACATTAATTCGCCAAAAACGAACAAATCCAAAGTTATCATGAAATCAATACAAACCATCATTGGCCCGATTCCAATCACATTAGACTAGCAATTCGCTAAAAACGAACAAACCCGAAGTCATCATGAATCAAAAATCACTTTTCGTTGGATCGATTCCAATCGAATTAGACTAGCAATTCGGTAAAAACGACCAAACCCGAAGTTATCGTGTAATCAAATACCACTTTTCACTGGGTCGATTCCAATCGAATTAGACTCGCAATTCGCTAAAATTGAACAAACTCGAAGTTATCATGAAATCAAAAAGCCACTTTTCGTTGGCTCGATTCGAATCTAATTAGGCTAGCAATTCGCCAAAAAGGAACAAATCGAAGTTACCATGAAATCAAAAGCACCTTTACATTAGCTCAATTCCAATCGAATTAGACTAGGAATTCGTCAAAAACGAACAAATCCGAAGTTGTCATGAAATCAAAAACCACTTTTCAT
The DNA here is from genome assembly GCF_002742605.1 of Olea europaea var. sylvestris. NCBI lineage: Eukaryota > Viridiplantae > Streptophyta > Magnoliopsida > Lamiales > Oleaceae > Olea > Olea europaea. The sequence goes on from NW_019228146.1 coordinate 170,631, forward strand.
TGGCTCGATTCCAATCAAATTGGATTAGCAATTCATCGAAGACGAACAAATCCGAAGTTATCGTGAAATCAAAACCCACCATCATTGGCCCGATTCCAATCGAATTAGCCTAGTAATTCGCCAAAAACGAAAAAACTCGAAGTCATCATGAAATCAAAAACCACTTTTCGTTGGCTCCATTCCAATCAAAGTAGACTAGCGATTCGCCAAAATTGAACAAACACGAAGTTATCATGAATTCAAAAACCACTTTTCGTTGGCTCCATTCCAATCGAATTAGACTGGCAATTCGCCAAAAATGAACAAACCCGAAGTTATCGTCAACTCAAAAGCAACTTTTCATTGGCTAGATTCTAATCGAATTAGACTAGAAATTCGCCCAAAACGAACGAACCCGAAGATATCATGAAATAAAAAGCACCTTTACATTGGCTCAATTCCAATCGAATTAGACTGGGAATTCGTCAAAAACTAACAAATTTGCAGTCGTCATGAAATCAAAAATCACTTTTCGTTGGCTCGATTCCAATCAGATTGGATTAGCAAATTCGCGAAAGACGAACAAATTCGAAGTTATCATGAAATCAAAACCCACCATCATTGGCCCGATTCCACACGAATTAGACTAGCAATTCGCCAAAAATGAAAAAACCCGAAGTCATAATGAAATCAAAAAGCACTTTTTGTTGGCTCGATTCCAATCAAATTAGACTAGCGATTCGCTAAAATTGAACAAACACGAAGTTATCATGAAGTCAAAAACCACTTTTCGTTGGCTCCATTCCAATCGAATTAGACTAGCAATTCGCCAAAAATGAACAAACCCGAAGTTATCATGAAATCAAAAACCACTTTTCGTTGGCTCGATTCCAATCGAAGTAGACTAGCAATTCACCAAAAACGAACAAACCCTATGTTATCATGAAATCAAATGCCACTTTTCGTTGGGTCGATTCCATTCGAATTAGACTAGCAATTCGCCAGAAATGAACAAACCTGATTTGTCATGAAATCAAAAGCAAATTTTCATTGGCTAGATTCCAATCGAATTAGACTAGCAATTTGCCAAAAACGAACGAACCCGAAGTTATCATGAAATCAAAAGCACCTTTACATTGGCTCAATTCCAATCGAATTAGACTAGGAATTCGTCAAAAATGAACAAATCCAAAGTCGTCATGAAATAAAAAACCAATTTTCGTTGGCTCGATTCCAATCAAATTGGATTAGCAATTCGCCAAAGGCGAACAAATTCGAAGTTATCGTGAAATCATAACCCACCAACATTGGCTCGATTCCAATTGAATTAGACTATCAATTCACCAAAAATGAAAAAACCCGAAGTCATCATGAAATCAAAAACCACTTTTCGTTGGCTCGATTCCAATCCAATTAGACTAGCGATTCGCCAAAATTGAACAAACACAGTTATCATGAAGTCAAAAATCACTTTTCGTCGGCTCCATTCCGAACGAATTAGACTGGCTATTCGCCAAAAACGAACAAACTCGAAGTTATCATGAAATCAAAAACCACTTTTTGTTGGCTCGATTCCAATCGAATTAGACTAGCAATTCGCCAAAAACGAAAAAACACGAAGTTATCCTGAAATCAAATACACTTTTCGTTGGGTCGATTCCAATCGAATTAGACTAGCAATTCCCAAAAAATGAACAAACCCAAAGTTATTAGGAAATCAAAAACCACTTTTCGTTGGCTCGATTCCAATCAAATTAGACTAGCACTTCGCCAAAAACGAACAAACGCGAAGTTATAATGAAATGAAAAACCACTATTCGTTGGATCGATTCCAATCGAATTAGACCACGATTAGCCAAAAATGAACAAATCCAAAGATATCAAGAAATCAAAACCCACCATCATTGGCCCGATTCCAATCGAATTAGACTAGCAATTCGCCAAAAACGAAAAAACCCGAAGTCATCATGAAATCAAAAACCACTTTTCGTTGGCTCGATTCCAATCAAATTAGACTAGCAGTTCACCAAAAACGATCAAACCCGAAGTTATCATGTAATCGAAAACCACTTTTCGTTGGCTCGATTCCAATCGAAGTAGACTAGCAATTCACCAAAAATGAACAAACCCCATGTTTTGATGAAATCAAATGCCACTTTTCGTTGGGTCGATTCCATTCGAATTAGACTAGCAATTCGCCAGAAATGAACAAACCTGAATTTGTCATGAAATCAAAAGCAACTTTTCATTGGCTAGATTCCAATCGAATTAGACTAGCAATTCGCCAAAAACGAACGAACCCGAAGTTATCATGAAATCAAAAGCACCTTTACATTGGCTCAATTCCAATCGAATTAGACTAGGAATTCGTCAAAAATGAACAAATCCAAAGTCGTCATGAAATAAAAATCCAATTTTCGTTGGCTCGATTCCAATCAAATTGGATTAGCAATTCGCCAAAGGCGAACAAATTCGAAGTTATCGTGAAATCATAACCCACCAACATTGGCTCGATTCCAATTGAATTAGACTATCAATTCGCCAAAAACGAAAAAATCCGAAGTCATCATGAAATCAAAAACCACTTTTCGTTGGCTCGATTCCAATCCAATTAGACTAGCGATTCGCCAAAATTTAACAAACACAAAGTTATCATGAAGTCAAAAATCACTTTTCGTCGGCTCCATTCCGATCCAATTAGACTGGCAATTCGCCAAAAACGAACAAACTCGAAGTTATCATGAAATCAAAAACCACTTTTTGTTGGCTCGATTCCAATCGAATTAGACTAGCAATTCGCCAAAAATGAAAAAACACGAAGTTATCATGAAATCAAATACACTTTTCGTTGGGTCGATTCCAATCGAATTAGACTAGTAATTCCCAAAAAATGAACAAACCCAAAGTTATTAGGAAATCAAAAACCACTTTTCGTTGGCTCGATTCCAATCAAATTAGACTAGCACTTCGCCAAAAACGAACAAACCCGAAGTTATAATGAAATGAAAAACCACTATTCGTTGGATCGATTCCAATCAAATTAGACAACGATTCGCCAAAAACGAACAAATCCAAAGTTATCAAGAAATCAAAACCCACCATCATTGGCCCTATTCCAATCGAATTAGACTAGCAATTCGCCAAAAATGAGAAAACCCGAAGTCATCATGAAATCAAAAACCACTTTTCGTTGGCTCGATTCCAATCAAATTAGACTAGCAGTTCACTAAAAACGATCAAACCCGAAGTTATCATGTAATCAAATACCACTTTTCGCTGGGTCGATTCCAATCGAATTAGACTCGCAATTCGCTAAAATTGAACAAACTCGAAGTTACCATGAAATCAAAAGCCATTTTTCATTAGCTAGATTCCAATCGAATTAGACTTGCAATTCCCCAAAAATGAATAATCCCGAAGTTATTAAGAAATCTAAAACAACTTTTCATTGGGTCGATTCCAATCGAATTAGATTAGCAATTCGGTAAAAATGAACAAAGAAGAAGTTATCATGAAATCAAAAGCCACTTTTCATTGGCTTCATTCAAATCGAATTAGACTAGCAATTCGCTAAAAAATGAACAAACCCGAAGTTTTCATGAAATAAAAACCCATTATCATTGGCCCGATTCCAATCGAATTTTACTAGCAATTCGTCAAAAACGAACAAACCCGAACTCATCATGAAATTAAAAACCACTTTTCATCGGCCCGATTCCAATTGAATTAGATTAGCAATTCGCCAAAAAATGAATAATCTCGAAGTTATCGTGAAAGCAAAAACCACCTTTCGTTGGCTCGATACCAATCAAATTAGGCTAGCAATTCGCCAAAAACGAAAAAATACATAGTTATCGTGAAATCAAATACAACTTTTCATTGGCCAGATTCCAATCTAATTAGACTAGCAATTCTCCAAAAATGAAAAAAAACCCGAAGTTATCATGAAATCAAAATCCCCTTTTCATTAGCTCCATTCCAATCGAATTAGACTAGCAATTCGTCAAAAATGAACGAACGCGAAGTTATCATGAAAATCAAAAGCACCTGTACATTGGCTCAATTCCAATGGAATTAGACTAGGAATTCGTCAAAAACGAACAAATCTGAAGTCGTCATGAAATCAAAAACCACTTTTCATTGGCTCGATTTCAATCAAATTGGATTAGCAATTCGCCAAAGACGAACAAATCCGAAGTTATCACGAAATCAAAACCCTCCATCCTTGGTCCGATTCCAATCGAATTAGACTAGCAATTCGCCAAAAACGAAAAAACTCGAAGTCATCATGAAATCAAAAACCACTTTTCGTTGGCTCGATTCCAATCAAATTAGACTCGCAATTCGCCAAAAACGATCAAACCCGAAGTTATCATGAAATCAAAATCCCCTTTTCATTAGCTCGATTCCAATCGAATTAGACTATCAATTCGCCAAAAACGAACGAACCCGAAGTTATCATGAAATCAAAAGCACCTGTACATGGGATCAATTCCAATTGAATTTGACTTGGATTTCGTCAAAAACGAACAAATCCAAAGTCGTCATGAAATCAAAAACCACTTTTCATTGGCTCGATTTCAATCAAATTGGATTAGCAATTCGCCAAAGACGAAAAAATTTGAAGTTATCATGAAATCAAAACCCACCATCATTGGCCCGATTCCAATCGAATTAGACTAGCAATTCGCCAAAAACGAAAAAACCTGAAGTCATCATGAAATCAAAAACCACTTTTCGTTAGCTCCATTCCAATCAAATTAGACTAGCGATTCGCCAAAATTGAACAAACACGAAGTTATCATGAAGTCAAAAACCACTTTTAGTTGGCTCCATTCCAATCGAATTAGATTAGCAATTCGCCAAAAATGAAACAACCCGAAGTTCTCATGAAACAAAAAACCACTTTTAGTTGGCTCGATTCCAATCGAATTAGACTAGCAATTCACTAAAAACGAACAAACCCGAAGTTATCATGAAATCAAATACCACTTTTCGTTGGGCCGATTCAAATCGAATTAGACTAGCAATTCGCCAGAAACGAACAAACTCGAAGTTATCATGAAATCAAAAGCCACTTTTCAATGACTAGATTCCAATCGAATTAGACTAGCAATTCGCCAAAAACGAACAAACCCAAAGTTATAATGAAATCAAAAACCACTGTTCGTTGGATCGAGTCCAATCGAGTTAGACAGCAATTTGCCAAAAACGAACAAACCGAAGTTATCATGAATTCAAAATCCACTTTTCGTTGGCTCGATTCCAATCGAATTAGACTAGTAATTCGCCAAAAGCGAACAAACCCGAAGTCATCATGAAATTAAAAACCACTTTTCATCGGCCCGATTCCAATTGAGTTAGACTAGCAATTTGCTAAAAAATGAACAATCCCGAAGTTATCTTGAAATCAAAAACCACCTTTCGTTTGCTCGATTCCAATCAAATTAGACTAGCAATTCGCCAAAATTGAACAAACACGAAGTTATCATGAAGTCAAAGACCACTTTTCGTTGGCTTCATTCCAATCGAATTAGACTAGCAATTCACCAAAAATGAACAAACCCGAAGTGATCATGAAATCAAAAACCAGTTTTCATTGGCTCGATTCCAATCGAATTAGACTAGCAATTCGCTAAAAATGAACAAACCCGAAGCTATCATGAAATCAAATACCACTTTTCGTTGGGTCGATTCCAATCGAATTAGACTAGCAATTCACCAAAAATGAACAAACCCGAAGCTATCAGGAAATCAAAAACCACTTTTCCCTGGCTCGATTCCGATCAAATTAGACTAGCATTTTGCCAAAAATGAACGAACCCGAAGTTATGATGAAATGAAAAACCAATATTCATTGGATCGATTCCAATCGAATTAGACAGCAATTTGCCAAAAACGAACAAATCCAAACTTATCATGAAATCAAAACCCACCACCATTGGCCCAATTCCAATCGAATTAGACTAGCAATTCGCCAAAAACGAAAAAAACTCGAAGTCATCATGAAATCAAAAAACACTTTTCGTTGGCTCAATTCCAAACAAATTAGACTCGCAATTCGCCAAAAACGGTCAAACCCGAAGTTATCATGAAATCAAAATCCCCTTTTCATTAGCTCGATTCCAATCGAATTAGAATAGCAATTCACCAAAAATGAACGAACCGAAGTTTTCATGAAATCAAAAGCACCTTTACATTGGCTCAATTCCAATCGAATTAGACTAGGAATTCGACAAAAATGAACTAATTCGAAGTCGTCATGAAATCAAAAAACACTTTTCGTTGGCTCGATTCCTATCAAATTGGATTAGCAATTCGCCAAAGACGAACAAATCCGAAGTTATCATGAAATCAAAACTCACCATCATTGGCCCAATTCCAGTCTAATTAGACTAGCAATTCGCCAAAAATGAAAAAACCCGAAGTCATCATGAAATCAAAAACCACTTTTCGTTGGCTCGATTCCAATCAAATTAGACTAGCGATTCGCCAAAATTGAACAAACACGAAGTTATCCTGAAGTCAAAAACCACTTTTCGTTGGCTCCATTCCAATCGAATTAGACTAGCAATTCGCCAAAAATGAACGAACCCGAAGTTATCATGAAATCAAAAGCACCTTTACATTGGCTCAATGCCAATCGAATTAGACTAGGAATTAGCCAAAAATGAACAGATCCGAAGTCGTCATGAAATAAAAAACCAATTTTCGTTGGCTCGATTCCAATCAAATTGGATAAGCGAGCCAAAGGCGAACAAATTCGAAGTTATCGTGAAATCAAAACCCACCAACATTTGCTCGATTCCAATTGAATTAGACTATCAATTCGCCAAAAACAAAAAAATCGGAAGTCATCATGAAATCAAAAACCACTTTTCGTTGGCTCGATTCCAATCAAATTAGACTAGTGATTCGCCAAAATTGAAGAAACACAATGTTATCATGAAGTCAAAAATCACTTTTCGTCGGCTCCATTCCAATCGAATTAGACTGGCAATTCGCCAAAAACGAACAAACTCGAAGTTATCATGAAATCAAAAACCACTTTTTGTTGGCTCGATTCCAATCGAATTAGACTAGAAATTCGCCAAAAATGAAAAAACATGAAGTTATCATGAAATCAAATACCACTTTTCATTGGGTCGATTCCAATCGAATTAGACTAGCAATTCCCAAAAAATGAACAAACCCGAAGTTATTAGGAAATCAAAAACCACTTTTCGTTGGTTCGATTCCAATCAAATTGGACTAGCACTTCGCCAAAAACGAACAAACCCGAAGTTATAATGAAATGAAAAACCACTATTCGTTGGATCGATTCCAATCGAATTAGACAGCGATTCGCCAAAAACGAACAAATCCAAAGTTATCAAGAAATCAAAACCAACCATCATTGGCCCAATTCCAATCGAATTAGACTAGCAATTCGCCAAAAACGAACGAACCCGAAGTTATCATGAAATCAAAAGCACCTGTACATTGGCTCAATTCCAATGGAATTAGACTAGGAATTCGTCAAAAACGAACAAATCTAAAGTCATCATGAAATCAAAAACCACTTTTCATTGGCTCGATTTCAATCAAATTGGATTAGCAATTCGCCAAAGACGAACAAATCCGAAGTTATCACGAAATCAAAACCCTCCATCCTTGGTCCGATTCCAATCGAATTAGACTAGCAATTCGCCAAAAACGAAAAAACTCGAAGTCATCATGAAATCAAAAACCACTTTTCGTTGGCTCGATTCCAATCAAATTAGACTCGCAATTCGACAAAAACGATCAAACCCGAAGTTATCATGAAATCAAAATCCCCTTTTCATTAGCTCGATTCCAATCGAATTAGACTATCAATTCGCCAAAAACGAACGAACCCGAAGTTATCGTGAAATCAAAAGCACCTGTACATGGGATCAATTCCAATTGAATTTGACTAGGAATTCGTCAAAAACGAACAAATCCAAAGTCGTAATGAAATCAAAAACCACTTTTCATTGGCTCGATTTCAATCAAATTGGATTAGCAATTCGCCAAAGGCGAAAAAATTCGAAGTTATCATGAAATCAAAATCCACCATCATTAGCCCGATTCCAATCTAATTAGACTAGCAATTCGCCAAAAACGAAAAAACCTGAAGTCATCATGAAATCAAAAACCACTTTTCGTTGGCTCGATTCCAATCAAATTAGACTAGCGATTCGCCAAAATTGAACTAACACGAAGTTATCATGAAGTCAAAAACCACTTTTCGTTGGCTCCATTCCAATCGAATTAGATTAGCAATTCGCCAAAAATGAACAAACCCGAAGTTCTCATGAAACCAAAAACCACTTTTCGTTGGCTCGATTCCAATCGAATTAGACTAGCAATTCACCAAAAATGAACAAACCCGAAGTGATCATGAAATCAAAAACCGCTTTTCGTTGGCTCGATTCCAATCGAATTAGACTAGCAATTCGCTAAAAATGAACAAACCCGAAGCTATCATGAAATCAAATACCACTTTTCGTTGGGTCGATTCCAATCGAATTAGACTAGCAATTTACCAAAAACGAACAAACCCGAATCTATCAGGAAATCAAAAACCACTTTTCGCTGGCTCGATTCCGATCAAATTAGACTGGCATTCCGCCAAAAATGAACGAACCCGAAGTTATGATGAAATGAAAAACCAATATTCACTGGATCGATTCCAATCGAATTAGACAGCAATTTGCCAAAAAGGAACAAATCCAAACTTATCATGAAATCAAAACCCACCACCATTGGCCCAATTCCAATCGAATTAGACTAGCAATTCGCCAAAAACGAAAAAAACTCGAAGTCATATGAAATCAAAAACCACTTTTCGTTGGCTCGATTCCAAACAAGTTAGACTCGCAATTCGCCAAAAACAGTCAAACCCGAAGTTATCATGAAATCAAAATCCCCTTTTCATTAGCTCGATTCCAATCGAATTAGAATAGCAATTCACCAAAAATGAACGAACCGAAGTTATCATGAAATCAAAAGCACCTTTAAATTGGCTCAATTCCAATCGAATTAGACTAGGAATTCGACAAAAACGAACAAATTCGAAGTCGTCATGAAATCAAAAAACACTTTTCGTTGGCTCGATTCCTATCAAATTGGATTAGCAATTCGCCAAAAACGAACAAATTCGAAGTTATCATGAAATCAAAACCCACCATCATTGGCCCAATTCCAGTCTAATTGGACTAGCAATTCGCCAAAAACGAAAAAACTCGAAGTCATCATGAAATCAAAAACCACTTTTCGTTGGCTCGATTCCAATCAAATTAGACTAGCGATTCGCCAAAATTGAACAAACACGAAGTTATCCTGAAGTCAAAAACTACCTTTCGTTTGCTCGATTCCAATCAAATTAGACTAGCAATTTGCCAAAATTGAACAAACACGAAGTTATCATGAAGTCAAAGATCACTTTTCGTTGGCACCATTCCAATCGAATTAGACTAGCAATACACCAAAAATGAACAAACCCGAAGTGATCATGAAATCAAAAACCACTTTTCGATGGCTCGATTCCAATCGAATTAGACTAGCAATTCGCTAAAAATGAACAAACCCGAAGCTATCATGAAATCAAATACCACTTTTCGTTGGGTCGATTCCAATCGAATTAGACTAGCAATTCACCAAAAACGAACAAACCCGAAGCTATCAGGAAATCAAAAACCACTTTTCGCTGGCTCGATTCCGATCAAATTAGACTAGCATTTCGCCAAAAACGAACGAACCCGAAGTTATCATGAAATCAAAATTCCCTTTTCATTAGCTCGATTCCAATCGAATTAGACTATCAATTCGCCAAAAACGAACGAACCCGAAGTTATCATGAAATCAAAAGCACCTTTAAATTGGCTCAATTCCAATCGAATTAGACTCGGAATTCGACAAAAAGGAACAAATTCGAAGTCGTCATGAAATCAAAAAATACTTTTCGTTGGCTCGATTCCTATCAAATTGGATTAGCAATTCGCCAAAGACGAACAAATTCGAAGTTATCATGAAATCAAAACCCACCATCATTGGCCCAATTCCAGTCTAATTGGACTAGCAATTCGCCAAAAATGAAAAAACCCGAAGCCATCATGAAATCAAAAACCACTTTTCGTTGGCTCGATTCCAATCAAATTAGACTAGCGATTCGCCAAAATTGAACAAACACGAAGTTATCCTGAAGTCAAAAACCACCTTTCGTTTGGTCGATTCCAATCAAATTAGACTAGCAATTTGCCAAAATTGAACAAACACGAAGTTATCATGAAGTCAAAGACCACTTTTCGTTGGCTCCATTCCAATCGAATTAGACTAGCAATTCACCAAAAATGAACAAACCCGAAGTGATCATGAAATCAAAAACCAGTTTTTGTTGGCTCGATTCCAATCGAATTAGACTAGCAATTCGCTAAAAATGAACAAACCCGAAGCTATCATGAAGTCAAAAACCACTTTTCGTTGGCTCCATTCCAATCGAATTAGACTAGCAATTCGCCAAAAACGAACGAACCCGAAGTTATCATGAAATCAAAAGCACCTTTACATTGGCTCAATGCCAATCGAATTAGACTAGGAATTCGTCAAAAATGAACAAATCCGAAGTCGTCATGAAATAAAAAACCAATTTTCGTTGGCTCGATTCCAATCAAATTGGATTAGCGATTCGCCAAAGGCGAACAAATTCGAAATTATCGTGAAATCAAAACCCACCAACATTGGCTCGATTCCAATTGAATTAGAATATCAATTCGCCAAAAACGAAAAAACCCGAAGTCATCATGAAATCAAAAACCACTTTTCGTTGGCTCGATTCCAATCAAATTAGACTAGCGATTCGCCAAAATTGAACAAACACAAAGTTATCATGAAGTCAAAAATCACTTTTCGTCGGCTCCATTCCGATCGAATTAGACTGGCAATTCGCCAAAAACGAACCAACTCGAAGTTATCATGAAATCAAAAACCACTTTTTGTTGGCTCGATTCCAATCGAATTAGACTAGCAATTCGCCAAAAACGAAAAAACACAAAGTTATCATGAAATCAAATACCACTTTTCGTTGGGTCGATTCCAATCGAATTAGACTAGCAATTCCCAAAAAATGAACAAACCCGAAGTTATTAGGAAATCAAAAACCACTTTTCGTTGGCTCGATTCCAATCAAATTAGACTAGAACTTCGCCAAAAACGAACAAACCCGAAGTTATAATGAAATGAAAAGCCACTATTCGTTGGATCGATTCCAATCGAATTAGACAGCGATTCGCCAAAAACGAACAAATCCAAAGTTATCAAGAAATCAAAACCCACCATCATTGGCCCAATTCCAATCGAATTAGACTAGCAATTCGCCAAAAATGAAAAAACCCGAAGTCATCATGAAATCAAAAACCACTTTTCGTTGGCTCGATTCCAATCAAATTAGACTAGCAGTTCGCCAAAAACGATCAGACCCGAAGTTATCATGTAATCAAATACCACTTTTCGCTGGGTCGATTCTAATCGAATTAGACTCGCAATTCGCTAAAATTGAACAAACCAGAACTTACCATGAAATCAAAAGCCATTTTTCATTAGCTAGATTCCAATCGAATTAGACTAGCAATTTCCCAAAAATGAACAATCCCGAAGTTATTAAGAAATCTAAAACAACTTTTCATTGGGTCGATTCCAATCGAATTAGACTAGCAATTCGGTAAAAATGAACAAAGAAGAAGTTATCATGAAATCAAAAGCCACTTTTCATTGGCTTCATTCAAATCGAATTAGACTAGCAATTAACTAAAAAATGAACAAACCCGAAGTTTTCATGAAATAAAAACCCATTATCATTGGCCCGATTCCAATCGAATTTTACTAGCAATTCGTCAAAAACGAACAAACCCGAACTCATCATGAAATTAAAAACCACTTTTCATCGGCCAGATTCCAATTGAATTAGATTAGCAATTCGCCAAAAAATGAATAATCTCGAAGTTATCGTGAAATCAAAAACCACCTTTCGTTGGCTCGATACCAATCAAATTAGACTAGCAATTCGCCAAAAACGAACAAATACATAGTTATCGTGAAATCAAATACAACTTTTCATTGGCCAGATTCCAATCTAATTAGACTAGCAATTCTCCAAAAATGAAAAAAATCCGAAGTTATCATGAAATCAAAATCCCCTTTTCATTAGCTCCATTCCAATCGAATTAGACTAGCAATTCGCCAAAAATGAACGAACCCGAAGTTATCATGAAATCAAAAGCACCTGTACATTGGCTCAATTCCAATGGAATTAGACTAGGAATTCGTCAAAAATGAACAAATCCAAAGTCGTCATGAAATCAAAAACCACTTTTCATTGGCTCGATTTCAATCAAATTGGATTAGCAATTCGCCACAGACGAACAAATCCGAAGTTATCACGAAATCAAAACCCTCCATCCTTGGTCCAATTCCAATCGAATTAGACTAGCAATTCGCCAAAAAGGAAAAAACTCGAAGTCATCATGAAATCAAAAACCACTTTTCGTTGGCTCGATTCCAATCAAATTAGACTCACAATTCGCCAAAAACGATCAAACCCGAAGTTATCATGAAATCAAAATCCCCTTTTCATTAGCTCGATTCCAATCGAATTAGACTATCAATTCGCCAAAAACGAACGAACCTGAAGTTATCATGAAATCAAAAGCACCTGTACATGGGATCAATTCCAATTGAATTTGACTAGGAATTCGTCAAAAACGAACAAATCCAAAGTCGTCATGAAATCAAAAACCACTTTTCATTGGCTCGATTTCAATCAAATTGGATTAGCAATTCGCCAAAGACGAACAAATCCGAAGTTATCATGAAATCAAAATCTACCATCATTGGCCCGATTACAATCGAATTGGACTAGCAATTCGCCAAAAACGAAAAAACCCGAAGTCATCATGAAATGAAAAACCACTTTTCATTGGCTCGATTCCAATCGAATTAGACAGGCAATTCGCCAAAAACGAAAAAACTCGAAGTTATCATGCAATCAAAAACCACTTTTCGTTGGCTCGATTCCAATCGAATCAGACTAGCAATTCGCCAAAAATGCACAAACTCGAAGCTATCATGAAATCAAATACCACTTTTCCTTGGGTCGATTCCAATCGAATTAGACTAGCAATTCACAAAAATGAACAAACCCGAAGTCATCATGAAACAAAAACCACTTTTGGTTGGCTCCATTCCAATCTAATTAGACTGGCAATTCGCCAAAATTGATCAAACCCGAAGTTATCATGAAATCAAATACCCCTTTGTGCTGGGTTGATTCCAATCAAATTAGACTCGCAATTCGCTATAAACAAACAAACCCTAAATTATCATGAAATCAAAAGCTACTTTTCGTTGGCTCGATTCCAATCGAATTAGACTAGCAATTCGTCAAAAACGAACAAATCAAAGTTATTATGAAATCAAAAGCCACTTTTCATTGGCTAGATTCTAATCGAATTAGACAGCAATTCGCCAAAAACGAACAAATCCAAAGTTATCATAAAATCAAAACCTACTATCATTGGCCCGATTCCAATCGCATTAGACTAGCAATTCGCCAAAAATGAACTAACCCGAAGTTATCGTGAAATCAAAAGCACCTTTACATTGGCTCAATTCCAATTGAATTAGACTAGGAATTCGTCAAAAACGAAAAATCCGAAGTCATCATTAAATCAAAAACCACTTTTCATTGGCTCAATTTCAATCAAATTGGATTAGCAATTCACCAAAGAAGAACAAATTTGAAGTTATCATGAAATCAAAACCCACCATCATTGGCCCGATTCCAATCGAATTAGACTAGCAATTCGCCAAAAATGAAAAAACCCGAATTCATCATGAAATCAAAAACCACTTTTCGTTAGCTCGATTCCAATCAAATTAGACTAGCAACTCGCCAAAAACGAACAAACCCGAAGTTATCATGAAATCAAATACCACTTTTCGTTGGGTCGATTCCAATCGAATTAGACTAGCAATTCGCCAGAAACGAACAAACCCGAAGTTATCATGAAATCAAAAGTCACTTTTCATTGGCCAGATTCCAATCGAATTAGATAAGCAATTCGCCAAAAATGAACAAACCCGAAGTTATCATGAAATCAAAAACCACTATTCGTTGGATCGAGTCCAATCGAGATAGACAGCAATTTGGCAAAAACGAACAAATCGAAGTTATCATGAAATCAAAATCCACTTTTCGTTGGCTCGATTCCATTCGAATTAGACTAGTAATTCGCCAAAAGCAAACAAACCCGAAGTTATCATGAAATCAAAAATCACTTTTCGATGGCTCAATTCCAACCAAATTAGACTAGTAATTCGCCAAAACCGAACAAACCCGAAGTTTTCATGAAATCGAAACCCACGATCGTTGGCCCGATTCCAATCGAATTAGACTAGCAATTCACCAAAAATGAACAAACCCAAACTCATCATGAAGTCAAAAACTACTTTTAATCGGCCGGATTCCAATCGAATTAGACTAGCAATTCCCCAAAAAACGAACAATCCCGAAGTTATCATGAAATCAAATACCACCTTTCATTGGGTCGATTCCAATCGAATTTGACTAGCTATTTACCATAAACGAATAAACCCGATGTTATCATGAAGTCAAAAACCACTTTTCGTTGGCTCCATTCCAATCGACTTAGACTAGCAATTCGCCAAAAACGAACAAACCCGAAGTTATCATGAAATCAAAAACCACTTTTCGTTGGCTCAATTCCAATCCAATTAGACTCGCAATTCGCCAAAAATGGTCAAACCCGAAGTTATCATGAAATCAAAATCCCCTTTTCATTAACTCGATTCCAATCGAATTAGAATAGCAATTCACAAAAAACGAACGAACCGAAGTTATCATGAAATCAAAAGCACCTTTACATTGGCTCAATTTCAATCGAATTAGACTAGGAATTCGACAAAAACAAACAAATTCGAAGTCGTCAAGAAATCAAAAAACACTTTTCGTTGGCTTGATTCCTATCAAATTGGATTAGCAATTCGCCAAAGACGAACAAATTCGGAGTTATCATGAAATCAAAACCCACCATCATTGGCCTGATTCCAGTCTAATTAGACTAGCAATTTGCTAAAAATGAAAAAACCCGAAGTCATCATGAAATCAAAAACCACTTTTCGTTGGCTCGATTCCAATCAAATTAGACTAGCGATTCACCAAAATTGAACAGACACGAAGTTATCCTGAAGTCAAAAACCACTTTTCGTTGGCTCCATTCCAATCGAATTAGACTAGCAATTCGCCAAAAACGAACAAACCAGAAGTTATCATGAAATCAAAAACCACTTTTTGTTGGCTCGATTCCAATCGAAGTAGACTAGGAATTCATCAAAAACGATCAAATCCAAAGTCGTCATGAAATCAAAACCCACTTTTCGTTGGTTCAATTCCAATCAAATTGGATTAGCAATTCGCCAAAGATGAACAAATCCGAAGTTATCATGAAATCAAAATCCACCATCATTGGCCCGATTACAATCGAATTAGACTAGCAATTCGCCAAAAACGAAAAAACCCGAAGTCATCATGAAATGAAAAACCACTTTTCGTTGGCTCGATTCCAATCAAATTAGACTAGCGAATCGCCAAAATTGAACAAACACGAAGTTATCAAGATGTCAAAAACCACTTTTCGTTGGCTCCATTCCAATCGAATTAAACAGGCAATTCGCCAAAAATGAAAAAACCCGAAGTCATCATGCAATCAAAAACCACTTTTCGTTGGCTCGATTCCAATCGAATTAGACTAGCAATTCGCCAAAAATGAACAAACTCGAAGCTATCATGAAATCAAATACCACTTTTCCTTGGGTCGATTCCAATCGAATTAGACTAGCAATTCACAAAAACGAACAAACCCGAAGTTATCTGGAAATCAAAAACCACTTTTCGTTGGCTCGATTCCAATCAAATTAGACTAGCATTTCGCCAAAAACGAATGAACCCGAAGTTATGATCAAATGAAAAACCACAATTCGTTGGATCGATTCCAATCGAATTAGACAACAATTCGCAAAAAATGAACAAATCCAAACTTATCATGAAATCAAAACCCGCCATCATTGGCCCGATTCCAATCGAATTAGACTACCAATTCGCCAAAAACGAAAAAACTCGAAGTCATCATGAAATCAAAATCCACTTTTCGTTGGCTCGATTCCAATCAAATTAGACTCGCAATTCGCCAAAAACGATGAAACCCGAAGTTATCATGAAATCAAAATCCCATTTTCATTAGCTCGATTCCAATCGAATTAGACTAGCGATTCGTCAAAAACGAACGAACCCGAAGTTATCATGAAATTAAAAGCACCTTTACATTGGCTCAATTCCAATTGAATTAGACTAGGAATTCGTCAAAAACGAAAAATCCGAAGTCATCATTAAATCAAAAACCACTTTTCATTGGCTCAATTTCAATCAAATTGTATTAGCAATTCACCAAAGACGAACAAATTCGAAGTTATCATGAAATCAAAACCCACCATCATTGGCCCAATTCCAATCGAATTAGACTAGCAATTCGCCAAAAATGAAAAAACCCGAAGTCATCATGAAATCAAAAACCAATTTCGTTGTCTCGATTCCAATCAAATTAGACTACCAATTCGCCAAAAACGAACAAACCCGAAGTTATCATGAAATCAAATACCACTTTTCGTTGGGTCGATTCCAATCGAATTAGACTAGCAATTCGCCAGAAACGAACAAACCCGAAGTTATCATGAAATCAAAAGTCACTTTTCATTGGCCAGATTCCAATCGAATTAGATAAGCAATTCGCCAAAAATGAACAAACCCGAAGTTATCATGAAATCAAAAACCACTATTCGTTGGATCGAGTCCAATCGAGATAGACAGCAATTTGGCAAAAACGAACAAACCGAAGTTATCATGAAATCAAAATCCACTTTTCGTTGGCTCGATTCCATTCGAATTAGACTAGTAATTCGCCAGAAGCAAACAAACTCGAAGTTATCATGAAATCAAAAATCACTTTTCGGTGGCTCAATTCCAACCAAATTAGACTAGTAAGTCGCCAAAACCGAACAAACCCGACGTTTTTATGAAATCGAAACCCACGATCGTTGGCCCGATTCCAATCGAATTAGACTAGCAATTCACCAAAAATGAACAAACCCAAACTCATCAAGAAATCAAAAACCACTTTTAATCGGCCAGATTCCAATCGAATTTGACTAGCAACTCGCCAAAAAATGAACAATCCCGAAGTTATCGTGAAATCAAATACCACCTTTCATTGGGTCGATTCCAATCGAATTTGACTAACTATTTACCATAAACGAACAAACCCGATGTTATCATGAAATCAAAAACCACTTTTCGTTGGCTCGATTCCAATCAAATTAGACTAGCAATTCGCCAAAAACGAACAAACCCGAAGTTATCATGAAATCAAATACCACTTTTCGTTGGGTCGATTCTAATCGAATTAGACTAGCAATTCGCCAAAAACGAACGAACCCGAAGTTATCATGAAATCAAAACCACATTTATATTGGCTCAATTCCAATTGAATTAGACTAGGAATTCGTCAAAAACAAACAAATCCGAAGTCGTCATGAAATCAAAAACCACTTTTCGTTGGCTCCATTCCAATCAAATTGGATTAGCAATTAGCCAAAGATGAACAAATCCGAAGTTATCATGAAATCAAAACCCACCATCATTGGCTCGATTCCAATCGAATTAGACTAGCAATTCGCCATAAGCAAACAAACCCGAAGTTATCATGAAATCAAAAATCACTTTTCGATGGCTCAATTCCAACCAAATTAGACTAACGATTCGCCAAAATTGAACAAACATGAAGTTATCATGAAGTCAAAAACCACTTTTCGTTGGCTCCATTCCAATCGAATTAGACTAGCAATTCGCCAAAAACGAACAAACCCGAAGTTATCATGAAATCAAAAACCACTTTTCGTTGGCTCGATTCCAATCGAATTAGACTAGCAATTCGTCAAAAATGAACAAATCTGAAGTTATCATGAAATCAAATACCACTTTTCGTTGGGTCGATTCAAATCGAATTAGACTAGCAATTCGCCAGAAACGAACAAACCCAAAGTTATCATGAAATCAAAAGCCACTTTTCATTGGCTAGATTCCAATCGAATTAGACTAGCAATTCGCCAAAAACGAACAAACCCGAAGTTATCATGAAATCAAAAACCACTATTCATTGGATCAAGTCCAATCGAGTCGATTCCTTTCAAATTAGACTAGCAATTCGCCAAAAACGAACAAACCTGGAGTTTTCATGAAATCAAAAACCACTTTTCATTGGCTCGATTCCAATTGAATCGGAATAGCAATTCGCCAAAAATGAACAAACCCAGAGTTTTCATGAAATCAAAAACCACTTTTTATTGCCTCGATTCCAATAGAATTAGACAAGAAATTCACCAAAAATGAACATACCCGGAGTTATAATGAAATCCAAAACCACTTTTCATTGACTAGATTCCAATCTAATTAGACTAGCAATTAGCAAAAAAGGAACAAACCTGGAGTTTTCATGAAATCAAAAACCACGTTTCATTGGCTCAATTCCAATCGAATTAGACTAGTAATTTGCCAAAAACCAACAAACCCGTAGTTATCATGAAATCAAAAATCGCTTTTCATTGGCTCGATTCCAATCGAATTAGACAAGTAATTCGAGAAAAATGAATGAAGCCTAAGCTATCATGAAATCAAAAACCACTTTTGATTGACTCGATTCCAATTGAATTAGACTATCAATTCGTCGAAAACGAACAAACCCAAAGTTATCATGAAATCGAAAGTCTCATTTCATTGGCTCGATTCCAATTAAATTAGACTAGCAACTCGACAAAAATGAACAAACCCGAAGCTATAATGAAATCAAAAGCGACTTTACATTAGCCTGATTCCAATCGAATTAGAATAGCAATTCGTCAAAAATGAAAAAAACCCAAAGTTATCATGAAATAAAAAACCACTTTTCATTGGCTCGATTCTAATCGAACTAGACTAGCAATTTGTTAAAAACGAACAAACCCAAAGTTTTCATGAAATCAAAATCCATTTTTCGTTGGCTCGATTCCAATCGAAATAGACTAGCAATTCGTCAAAAACGAACAAATCGAAGTTACCATGAAATCAAAAGCCACTTTTCATTGGCTAGATTCCAATCGAATTAGACTAGCAATTCGCCAAAAATGAACAAACCCGAAGTTATTAAGAAATCTAAAACAACTTTTCATTGGGTCGATTCCAATCAAATTAGACTAGCAATTCGG